>NW_020867537.1:0-199587 GCF_003369695.1 Bos indicus x Bos taurus | reverse complement strand
ACTGCGGAATGCTCAATTATAAGAGGCAACTGAGTGAGAAAGAAGAAAAAGCCGTTCCAGCTGAGTTCTGGGGCTTAGGTAAAACTTTTGAAAAGGAAAGTTTATTTTAAAAAAATCTAGTATAACCATCCAAAATGATTTTGGAATGGGGTACAATTTTTTTTTTTCTGGCAAGGTGATTTTCTTAATTCAGTGAGCTTGGATAATTGTTTTGAATGATTTGACTTTTCATCTTGCAGAGAAATACTGTCATTTTCTGTCATGCGCAGTGACTTAATCCTAAGGGTTTGGGGAGCAGGCAAGTGGCGCACAGACCCAATTTCCAATTTGTCGTATTAAGAAATTAATTTCTTAAATTAATTTCAAGAAAAGTAACCAGCACAAACAAGCAGGTTTGAGCGAATGGCCACTTTTTTAAAAAATTGCAAGTCATAGTCCATTTAATAGTGAGATTTAATACAGGAATTGGCAACTGCTTATTCATAAAAACAAAAGCTATGGCCAGTTTTATTTAGAGCTCTCAACTTGCAAAAGCCTTACTATTTGCAGTAACACAGTTTAAATGAAACCTGCTCATCTCAGTGAGAATGAAACCAAGAAAAGCAGTGTGTGTATAAGACAGCAGATGTCTTAGTAAATAAATTTCATAACACAAGCAGCAGAACTGAGGAGCCTAATGCAGATGTTTTAAAGCTTGTTATCTCCTCACTGCTGCTCAGAAAAATAGGAGTCTTGATATTGTACTGCTTTCGATGGGAATCAGTAACCCAGGAGACACAAAACACTTTTAAAATATACAGTTAATAACAGATGTTTATACCTGGTTTTCTCACCCTGCTGAAGAGATGGCCCCCAGCTAAGTCGACTAGCACGTCCGCTGTTTTTTCTGTGAGTTGATATGTACACAGTTATTATACACTAATTACATCAACGGCCAAGGGAATATATAACTAGAAAGATAAATCTGTCTCCTGGGGTGGGGAGGGCTGGGGGTAAGCTTGGGTTTGGGGAATCTCATGTTTAGCGTTCTTCTTGCCAGTGGCTGATGAATTACTGTCAGTGACTGGGATCCCTGACTCCTGAATTTACTTACCTCTGGTTCCTGGGCAGCTCATTTGGGGGTAACAAGAGTGATTATTGTATTTAACGCTTTGGTATTCAAGCGTCCCAACAGGATTTCTTGTTGAAGATTAAAGTTATTTCAGGGTCCGAACTAATCCTCCAGTGAAAGGCAGGTAAGGTGCAGTGGTGCCGCATTAGTCGTTTTTCCAGTCACTGGTGCTGTGTGTTTAGGTCTGTGAGGTGTTAGTAAGTGTCCTGGATAAGGAGACTGAAAAATCATGGGAGGGAAAAAAGCAAGTAATGGAACCTTAATATCGTCCTTTGCTCATATATGTTTGTGACACCCTAAAAAAGTGCAGCATATGAAGATGATTTGTTGCAAATGTACCTGATGGATCCTTTTTGGCCTGATCATCCTGAGAACATTCTCTAAGGCAAAGCTTTGTGAAAGATGGGCCATGGAGTACTGGTAGATGATGAGCGAGTTGCAGACATGCCCAGAAGTTGATCCCCCTTGGCATCTGGGCCATCAAGCTGTGCCTGGGATGGGCATATCCCCCTGAGGGTTATCTGTGGACCACTTAGTTTCCTCAGCTTGCCCCAATGCGTTGTACAGATAGGATCAATTTCTGTGTAAAAGCTAGGAAACTGTCTTTGACAATCCAGGCCCAGAATACAGAGAGAGCCAGGGAAAGTTCAACTACTGTGTTAAAACCTGAGCCTCAAGGCTCAACACGGATGAAACATAACCTTATTCTTTTTTATCATCTTTCATGTTATCATGGGGAGGCCAAGGTCCTCTGTATGTCACTCAGTTTGCCCCCTTTGTTCTGTAACAAAGTTAAAGAAGTATTGGGGTGTGTGTTGTTGTCATTGTCATTGTTTTTTCTAGTCTTAAAGATCCCCTAGAAAGCTGATGGCAAAAGGTTTCTCTTGGCTTCCTTTCTAATGTTTAATCATCATTTATTCTTTTTCTCAAACTGCTGTCACAGTTTGCTTGGCTCAAATTCTCCCGCCACCAGTGTGGCCTGGTCCAGAGGCAATGACACAAAAGAACCCGGTTTCCAAAGTTATTTATTAAATGTAAATTCTTTCCTTAGATACTGTACCAAATTTGTACACATCATTCCTAACCCTGGTGAACTTTCTTTGGCTTTCTCTGCCTACCATTTGTCATCAATTACCTTTTCAAAAACATTTTGCATTATTAATTCCTGTTACATTCATTCAGCAAATATTTATTGAGTGCCTTTTGAAGTCCTTTGCTAAGTACTCAAAAGGAAAAAGCGGGTATATAGGACACAGATGAATTTAAACTCAGTGTTCATGCAATTGGTAGCATTTCTGCAAAGAGTAATCTCATTGCCTGAATGGTGTGCAGCATGTGAAGTATGATTTGCTGCAAACTTACTCGACCACTTACTTTTGGCTGATCATCCTGAGGGACATTCTTGAAGTCAAAGCTTTCCAACTGGTGAGCAGAAAACAGGTTAACACACAGGTCAAGATGTTCATGCTGTCAAGATGTTCACCAGATAATTTCCACATCAGAACATGTCCAGTAGATGCCAACGAACTTGGTTACTTACAGAAGAAAGATGCCCCCTTGCTCCCACAGAGCATCTCTAGATAACAGGGAGCTGGGTGATACCTTTTTCTGTTTTGCTAATGTATTTTTCAAGACCACATTTTCTTGGATTGTAAGGGTTCCTAGGGCACCATGTTAAGAAGAGAGATTTTCAGAGTACTAGGTAACTTCAGAGTTTTATACTGGCTTTTACCCACTGGAAATTACTAATTGACTAGTGATGATTCTTAAGAAGCAGGTAAGAGCATCTGCTGTTACTGCTAAGTTGTAGATGTAAGGCTTAGAATCAGGGATCATGAATTAATAACTGGTTTGCACCAGTAGGGGGTTTCTTTGGTGGCTCAGAAGGTAAAGAATCCGTCTGCAATGCATGAGACACAGGTTCAATCCTTGGGTCGGGAATATCCCCTGGAGAAGGAAATGGCTACCCACTCCAGTATTCTTGCCTGGAAAACCCCATCGACAGAGGAGCCTGTTGGGCTACAGTTCATGGTGTCACAAAGAGTCGGACATGACTGAGCAACTAACCCACACTTTTTGCGTCAGTAGGATTTTGCAAATATCTCAGGCATTAGCAAAACCAATTTAAAATATATTTATATTTGAAGAAAGCTTGGCTGGTGAGGTAATAGACATGACTAGACTAGGACTTCTAGTTAAATGTAAAAATACATTTCCATTTTTTAATTAATTGCTTGCAGTCACGTATAAGGAAATCTTCTGTGAGTGAATCTTTCAGAGAAATTGAGTTGCTTTATATATTAATGCTAAGGGTTCAGTTGATTTTATTTTTTTAAAAGGAAAATAAAAATGAATAGCAGCACTTTGTGGAATGGAGCACTCTCCAGTGTGCGTGTACTTACTTAATAGCTGGGTCTGCATAAAGATTGGCTCTGACTGCTCCCACTCTCTTGCAAGTTGCTCTTCACTTGTCTAAACTTGAGATGGAGATGAAATTAAGCAGAACCTCCTCAATTTGACAGTTTTTGTTTTAACACATGACAGAAAAGGAATTTTGGTCAAAAGGCCGGAGCCAGGAAATAACTGCATTATTTATAGGTATTGTTCTGCAGCAGAGGCCTTGGTTATTTAAACCCAATTTATCCACCCCCACCCCAAGTATCTAATTGTGCAGTTATTTAGATCTGTACTGACACACTCATCATCTATTGCCTTGGGGACCGAAACTGTATATAAACTACTAGAGAACGGATAACGAGTTTACTCGAACTGATATACTTGGCTTAAAGCTAAAAAACAAAAGAATAGCAGTGTTTCCCAGGTTTATTCCAAGGTGGTGGATGGTGGGTTTGGCCAAGTCATCTTAAACTTCTCTGGGATTCAATTTCCTCATCCATCACTGGAGACATGAATACACAGTTCACTGGACAGTTATGAGTATTGACAGCACCTAGCACAGTGCTGGGCAGGCCAGTCAATAAGTATTCGTAGGATGTGAAATGCATGGGAGTGGATGAGGCATTCTCAAGTAAACAATTAAGAGGTTGAAGAAGTAGAAAGCAACCATTGGTGTCCCCTGTGTACTTTTGCCCACTTGGTGATTTAAAACCTGCTTTTCAGTGAAGCGTGGTATACTTTCTAACGTCATCCAAGGTCCTCTTTTCTTAGTGTCCCCTGTTTGTCCTTTATAGGTTTTGCATTTGAGACTCTTGCTATAACAGCTTCTTCTATAGCAATCTACGTTATCTCAAATGTAAGTCCCCCCCACCCCATTTTAAGGTGCTTCCCCAAAGTAACACATTTTAGAAGCAAAACAAAAAATACTCATTTTGCACTCAGTAATTTGATAGCTTGCAAGCTTTCCAACAGCACTGGTAGGGACTGGACTAGTAAATTCATGGATAAATTCACTCGTTTTGTGGACAGTAAGTAGAACATCTCCCTGGCTTTAGTTCATAACAGTGGTCTTCCAGGGGTCTTGATGTGTTAGGGTCTCTAAGGTATTTTGTCCCCAAGGTTATCCTCAGATCCACCCTCTTTGTCCCACTCTCATTCATTACATCCTGCCCCAGTGGAATGTCACATTTAATCTTATATTGTTCCTATGATGTGGACAGGATGTGTCCTGTGGACTAATTGCCCTGACAAGAGTTTGCTCCTGGCTAAGGCTAGTCGGGACCAAGTAGTGCTGTTGATGGGGAAGCAGGGCAGCTGTATTAGTCAGCTCAGGCTGCTATGACAAAATAGCACAGACTGGGTGGTTGAATGGGCTTACCAGGTGGTGCTAGTGGTAAAGAACCTGCCTGCCAATGCAAGAGACATAAGAGACCACGTTGGATCCCTGGGTCAGGAAGATCTCCTGGAGGAGGGCATGGCAACCCACTCCAGTATTCTTGCCCGGAGAAGCCCATGGACAGAGGAGCCTGGTGGGCTATAGCCCTTGGGATCACAAGGAGTTGGACATAAGTGAAGTGACTTAGTATGCACACACAGGTGGTTAAGTATCAAGTGTTTATTTCTCAGAATTCTGGAGGTTGGGGAGTCCAAGATCGAAGTGTCGGCAAATTCAATATCTGGTGAGAGCTCTCTATCCAGCTTGTAGATAGGTCTCTTCTCACTATGTCCTCACTTGACCGAGAGACAGCAATCTCTCCCTCTTTTTATAAAGGCACTAATCCCATGGCAGCGCCCACCCTCATGACCTCATCTTACCCTAGTTACCTCCCCAGGCCCCATCTCTGATATCATCACATTGAGAGTTAGGGTTTCAACATATGAACTTGGTGTGGGGGCACAATTCAGTCCACAGAAATGGCTTTATCAAGACATAGATCAAGTGACTCTGTATTTCTGACTTATTTTCATTGATCTTGAGATATCATCTCTTGTAAGATACATCGTTAAAAAAGAAAAATATCTTTTTAGATCATAAGAGTGTTTTCTTAGCATTGAAACATTTTATACTACATTTATGGAAAGAATTCTTTTAGACTCTGATGCTGGGAAAGATTGAAGGCAAACAGGAGGCAGGGGTAGCAGAGGATGAGATGGTTAGATAGTATCACTGACTCAATGGACATGAATCTGAGCAAACTCCAGGAGATAGTGAAGGGAGCCCTGACTTGCTGCAATCTATGGGTCACAAAGAGTCAGACATGACTTAGGGACTGAACAACAACAAAACTGGCTTATTTCGACCAATTTTTAAAAGAAAATCATGTCTTCCTCCTGTGCATACATAAAATAAAAATGTGGCAAGAAAACTGTTTAAGATTCCAGCTTTCCTAAATCATGTTTCAATCAGAATTGTCGTGCGTGCACTTTTCCACACCATGCTGTCATGCTCTGTGCCAGGAGACAGCATTTCTTTTTAGGGGGCATCTCTACTGTCTCTGAGTCTCTACCAAAAGATCACAACCAGAACTATATTTTCTTCCTCTAATGATTCTACCTGGAATGCAGGTATACCCACCAAGTGACTACACTTGTTGTGAGCTAATCTGACCCTTCTGAACATCCACGAGTGTGTTCAGAAGCAACACTCTTGGTGGCTTCCACTGATCTCCTGGATATCTGCCCAGACAACTTTCCTATAGTCCCACCTGAACCGAAAGAGGATCTCCCCCCGGCCTGGGGAGCTTCTTCCTCCTTTTCATTCCTTTGAGAAGCATGTGACTTCTCTTCTCCAGATGTGGGGGGCTGATTTCACATAATGCCTAGAACTCAAAAGAAGTGAAAAAATATGAACTTCTGTGACCAAGAAGGTTCATGGGTGGGCAATGACAGTTATATCAGGACCGCCTCCCAGGCAGCAAGAGTAAGATACCTCCCAGTGTCAGCCTGGTTAAACAGGAAAGCACTTACCCTGAGAATTCAGGAAATAGAGTGCATCTCTCCCACCCCACCACAGGGATGCCTAAAATCTCAGCGTTAGAGAATGATTTAATTGTCTTTTAAGGCATCAAGAGTGTTTTAGTAGAAAATAATGATGACTCTAGAGAGAGCAATGTGTAGTTGCTGTATTTACTGCTTTGGCATGCATTTCATCCCATTAAGATGAAGAAAGAGCAAGAGCCTGTGAAGATGGGACAAGGAATGGGATGGGCATGAGGATACAGGAATGGAAAGAGAGCAGGAAAAGAGCAAAGAAGCAGCTCAACTTTCATTCAATGAAATTTATCAAATCAAATCCTTGGTCTGAACCAGGCATCACCCTACATCCTGACACTAAAGTGCCTGCACTTAAGGACCTACCTACCCTTCTAGTGTAGGAGACAGGCATCGGCAAACATATCAGGCCACAAGTGTAAAAGTCTTACTAGAATAAAAGCTATAAAGTATAGTTATGTTGTTCCCATGACATTGTGCTGGAAGGATTCAGATAATCAAGGAAAGTCAGAGAAAGCTCCCCGAGAAAAGGATGCTTCAACGAGAGGTAGTAGGATAGGATGTGAGTCAGTATTTGGGAGGGTAGGAAATGGCCAGACTGTATCTGAGAGTTTTCAGCAGTCAGGAAGACTACATTAACGTATCCTGGAGACTCAGTTGGGGAGCTTCAGAGTGAATGTGAGTGAGCCTAAGAAAGGGGTCTAGGGAAAAGATGATGGCTCAAGGTACTAGTATCACGGAGTGGAGAGAAGCAAGGTGGATGGCTTTTAGTTGTATTCAGAGGTGAAATAGATATGTATTGGTAATGAATGGGACAAGAGCAATGATGAGGGATTGGGAAGTGTCATGACAAACTCTCAGGAATCTGGTCCACAAAACTAAGGAATAAGTGTTGTCATTAATGATGTAGAGAGCAGTGAAGTTGACCTGATTTGAGGGGTAGAGAGGAATCGTTTGTAGTCTGAAGAAGTAGAAAATAAGTCTAGCTCATCCATTTACTAGCGTTGTGATGCTAAGTTCTCTGGAACCTCAGTTCTTCCATCTTAAAAATGAAGCCAATAAACATTCACCTCACAGGGTTGCTGGGACAATCAACATAACTTCATACGTGGTTGAAGTTCCTTCCTACATAAGTTACTATGATCACTCCAGAACTGAGCAGCAGTGAAGCCTAGAGGCAGAGTGGCTATTTTCCAGAACTTTCTAGGAGGTGGGGTGGTGTGTAGGAGTTTTGACAGCTGAGATCTCAGGACTCTGTAAGTTTACCTTAGTGGAGTTTCTCCTTGTTGATAATGTACAGGGCAGCTATTAGCTTCATTTGTCTGGTGAATTCCTTCTATTTTGTTCCCACCCCCTCTCCTCCTCTCTTTCAGCCTGGATCAAGGGAACCCATAGAGGAAGAAGGTACATTGCTTTTCTCAGCTGAGATCCCTTATCGCTTGTAAGAGGAACTAGAGGATTTAGGAAAATGTAACCCAAGAGTTTGCACTAACAGATGAGCACCAGTCGATTAGCTTCACCCTCCCTGTAGGCTTCGGGGGAAGACTTTCCCATTCTGTTTTTCTAGCGTCAATTTAGCGAGGGCATTTTATACGACATATGTAATTCCTATGCCCTTGAGTGACCTCAGCACATTCCTTTCTGGCTTCCAAATAGCCCCTCATTAAAGGGAGCCATTAGGCAGTGAAAGCTGCAGCCAGTGTTTGAGGAACACACTGGAGTGGGCAGGTGAAGGGGCAGAGGGGGTTAAGCCCTCTGGAATCCAGGTGTTAACTTTCCTCTCTGCTGGTGTTTTGACCTTGCAGGATCCTAACTACTACCAAACATCTCCCCCTGTTGCCTGGCTCCACTTCTTTCCCTCTGTTCTTGCCACACTGTTGTCTTTTTATAACCATGTTTATCTCTCACTGAATTATCAGAGAGGTTATTTCCCATCCAGACCCCATTCAGTTATTTTTCCTTGCAGGAAACACTTATTTCCATATAGAAAAATGGGTGGGAGAGGGTGGGAGGCATTTTATTTCATTGTTTCACTTGTTTGGGCTGGAAGAAGATGACACATTTGTATGAATTTCTGGATAACAAAATTAATTTACACATAGCTTTCCAGGTGGCAGTAGTGGTAAAGAATTCACCTGATAATTTAGGAGACACAAGAAACTCAGATTCGATCCCTGGGTCAGGTAAATCTCCTGGAGAAGGAACTGGCAACCCACTCCAGCATTCTTGCCTGGGGAATCCCATGGACAGAGGCGCCCAATGGGCTCCAGTCCACAGGGTTGCAAAGAGTTGGACAGGACTGAGCACGCAAGGTCTTCGCACAGATAACTAAGTTGTTCTTGATTCTCCATCTGGATATTTGAGAGTTGACTGTATACACCCAGGCAGGGATTGGGATGTGCGGGAGGAATGGAGAAGGAAGTGGAGTGGAAGCTCTTATCTGAATTAGAAGTCTTAGGCAGGCTTTTAAGAGCTTCCTCTTTCCACTACCTTCCCTGCCTTTATAATTTGTGTCTCTATGTGGTCTATTTGGATGCAAATGCACTTTAAGATATAAGAGCAATGTAAAAAGGCACTTCTAAATCCACACTGTGTCTCCCAGAGGGGCTGCCATTTCACTTCATAAAGACCCAGTTGGCTTTAGTTTTGCTGAGTTCAAGGCAGGGGCGTTCCATGGCAACTTCTAATTAGCATGTGCAGTAGTAGTGGCTCCGAGTCTGGATGTTTGAGGAGTCACAGTGCAGTAGCAGGAAGCCAGAGCTAGGCAGTGTCAGCGAGTTCACTTTGCCTGTGAATGTAGTTACCTGCCAGTAAATCATTTGCCAGTAGTTCAAAGATTAAGATGGAACCTGACAGAATGATCCAAAGAGAAGGTCGCAGTATAGAGAAAGCACATCAAACATTACAGTGAATGAAAAACGGTGAGAACTTCTGTTTCCAGGCCCCTAAATAAAATTCCTGCAAAGATAAAGATGTGAGCTTTGCACACCATCAGGCCTTCTGGTCTGTTTATCCTGCTGAGAAAGGCTGAAGTTGGGGAGGAGGAAGGTCTCCGCCAACAGATTGTAGGTCATAAATTAGTTAATAAAACCTGTCCTATGTTATCTCTGAAACAGTCTATTTTATATATCCTTGTCCATTTGATTTAGTTGTTTCCCTGCTTACTCCAGGCTGTATTTTGGTAGCATAAGTCAGTATGTGAGTTTTAGATTATCCAAAAGTTTATTTTTAAATGACCTGCCTTCTGTGGGGAAAATAACAGTAATGTGTGTGTGTGTGTGTGTGTATAATTTATTGCTATTGATTGGGAGTTTCACAGTTAACTTTAGATTTGATATGTATATACATATATATATATATATGAAATATATAACACAATTTCACAATATGTAACACTAGTTATTCCAGTGAAATGTGAATATTGTTATATGCCAACATATATTTATTTTATCATAAAGTTAATTTTTATTGCTGCTTTCAAGACCTATTCAGTCCTTGTATAGTTCCTGTAGAATATTTCCACATATTACCATTGGTACAGCCAGCTCTTGTTTTATGTATTATAGTCACTATGAGTGATAAAGCAACACTGTGGGTATCTATGTATGTATCTGTGTACCAGGGAAGCCCTGTATGTTTATTACACATATACAAGCTACATATATCCAAATGTACGTGTCCCTTTGAAAGTTTCTCCCTATTGAGAACAATAAATAGGCATTGTTGACTGATTTTTTTAAGTCAGATGAAATATATAAGAAAAGAAAATGTCACATTTTTTAAGACCAAGTATAATGATTTAGAAGTTACCAAAGAGGTCAGGGGTAAAAAGAAAACAAAAAATAGTAAAGAAAGCAAAGAAAAGCAGGAAATGAGAGAGGAGTCGCAAAGCAGTAAAAATCTACTCTCCCCTCACCAATCAAGCCTGCTCTCCATCTATAAACAAAAGCCTAGCAAACAAGCAGGTGAAGGACAAAGGGGTCAGGAGAAAAAGGACTTCCCTGGTGGTCCAGTGATTAAGACTCTATGCTTCCAATACAAGGGGCATGGGTTTGATCCCTGGTCAGGGAACTAAGATCCCACATGCCGTGCAGCACAGTGGAGAAAGTGTGTTTTTTTTTTTTTTTTTTTTTAATCTAGTTAAAGAAAAGAGGCAAGCTAAAAAATTGCTAGAAAATGCTGGGGACCAAAGAGAGAGAGAAAACAAGAAAGGGTGAGAATGAAACTTCAGGGTGAATGCTTGTAAACCTAAAGTAAATGGGCAGAAAAAGCCAACTAAAGAAAGTAAGAAACAGGGAGGTAACATTAAAAGTCAAAAAACATGAAACGAGACAAAAATGGTCATGGTGCTTGAGCTGGTGGGGCTGAGAAGACATTGTTCTCTAGGTGTCTTGCTGGGAAAGAGGATAAGATCGCCCAGAAACGAAAGCAGGCAGGAGTGGAAGAAAGCAAGCATCCGGTGAAAGGGCCGCATGACAAGACAGTCAGCCAAGGGGTACGTCCCAGACACTGGCTGCAGAATAATGTCCTGGAGGGGTTCGTCTCCACTGCAACTGAGCCCTGGAGATGGCAGGACTTGTCTGTTGTTGTTTAGTCACTCAATCGTGTCTGACTCTTTGTGACCCCATGGACTGTGGCCCGCCAGGCTCCTCTGTCCATGGGATTCTCCAGGCAAGAATACTGGAGTGGGTTGCCATGCCCTCCTCCAGGGGATCTTCCCAACCCAGGGATCAAACCCACATCTCCTGATGGACTGAGCCTGATGGATTATAGTCCATGGGGTGTCACACACAACTGAGTGACTAACCCTTTCACTTTCAGCAGGAATTCTGGCTTCTTAGCTGTGAGGTGCTTCAGTGGAGGCTGGCTATTTCTGATTTAGGAAATGATTATTCTAGGGCAGTGAACGATGATGGCCTAAAGAGTTAATCCTCCAAATACTTTTCACACTCCCAGGAGTCATTTACTGAGCCAGAAGTACCTGGCTTAATATTTATTGAACACTTTGTTTCTGAAGGGGAATGGGAGGGAGAAGAGTGTCATATTCGAATCTATTTCCACCATCAAGCTTTACCCAAGTACCCGATGCTTGACTCTCTAACTGCCAGGCTTAGAGCCTACCCATGAAATTCCAAATCCAGTCTCTTGTGGGTTTGGACTCGCTCGTTTATTTTTACTGTGCTTCACTCATAATAACTTATGTTTGTAATTCAGCAACCTGAGGAATTGTTTTTATGGCACGTTTGGATCTTGCAGTCACTCACACGTTTCAAGGTCCATTGCAGGAAATGAGTTTGACACAGCATGTTAACAATGAATTATTCATTCTTACCTGCAGTGTTCAGAGCAGTCCGGGAAGGCTTCCCAGTTGTCGAGTCAAAGTTATGTAGCCGTAGTGCAAACTCCAGTGGGCAGTTGTGAGGATGGCAAACCTTACTTTGATACAATGCCACAACACCTCCATTAGTGCCCTGGTTAAAATGCAAACATCTGGTTGCTTTTATGGCCCATGTGTTCCTTAAGATGGTCTATTTCTTGATGATGTCAGTCATTGGAATCAACTATTTTTAAAGACTGTTTTAGTGTTTCTCTGAAACGATCACTCCTTACATTTGTTTAATAGATCATGAGCCCTTCAGGTACACAAAAATTGTAGAGATCACATCTTCTACTCTCCTGACTGTTTTCAAGGATGACATTGTGACTCAAGGACCCTGGGGTGCTGTGGAATGTGTTTTCTTCTGGGGTTGTGTGCACCGTAGATTTTCATTAGCATGTCATGTCAAAAGGAACCTCATGCTTCTATGTTCTGAGTGTGGGGCAGCTAAGCTGCCGGTTTGTGCTCACCGACCATGGCTTTGTGGATTTGCCTAGTTAAGTTTGTTCTGCGAGTGTTTGCTATTTCCTCCCCTGCATACTTATTTTACCTGGCCGTGTGCCAGGCAATCTACTTGCCCTCCATACTGTGCTCATGTCCAGTGCAGATAAGCTTCAGGCTGACAAGGACCGTCACCCAAATTCCAACGAACTACTGTATGCAGGGCCTTTTGGGGGAGGAATAATCTTATCTTTACTTTTAATGGCAAGTGAAGGTTTGAAGCCAATGGGACTGCTCAAGAAAATGAGTCATGAAACAAAGGCTCTACCAATGGGATAAGTAGAATCCATCACTTATGATTTCAGATTTGAAAAAAGATTGGCAAAAGGTACAACGAATAATAAAATGGCTCTCCTTAACCCACTGATTGGAAAGGCTTGGGAGGACATGTGTGAACATACTGGATCCTATAACTTGTAGTATGTTACAGACTAGGCCAGCTAGATGAGAACTGTCAAAGCATTAAATAAAATATGGCTCTTAATCATATCCTAGGATTGCATGGAGACAGGAACCGTCCATGGAATTCCCAAGAAAGAATATTAGAAGATGATAATTTAAGGATTATGAAAGTTCCTGAAATTTGCCGAAAGAATTAAGACAGGCCTAATTGGGAACTCCCAGGGACCAGACAGAGCAAATGAAATATTAGGTTGTAATGATTTCTCTCCATTTCACATCTATTTGTTTCTTATTCTCTCTGGGTTCCAAATACTGAATTTATGAAAGTGGAAGGGAAGAAATGAGTGTGCGCTAAAGGGAAGCAACTAGGGGTGGGGAAAAACAACCCCCTGCCTCATAACTGGGGAAACAGGAAGAATGAAGGAATTTGAGGCCGTTGCATGGAGTAAATGGAATAACTACAATGTAGTGTTGAAGAAAAAGAAGACAGTGTTCTATAAGTCACAAATGGAAGGACGTGAGGGGGAGATTAATTACAATTCGAATTAATTTCATTTAATTAGTTGAAAAGACCAGATGAGTGGTCTTCAAACCTTTTCAATATTTCTGAGTATTCCTTTCCTCTCTCCCTCTCTTTCACACCCCCCACACACAGATGTGCACATGATGCAAATTATCCACAATAAATAAGCCAAAATGAAACTAATACATATGTGTTATTTCCCATCTCAGCTAAGGAAGATACAGCAAAGAAGAACCTGCTTTGAAGAACATCACTAGCTGTTAATGCCCTGTTAGGAAGTGCACTATGGCATTGAGGTTAGGAAAACAAGCCTATGAGCCATGCAGATCTGCAGTAGAGTCTCTGTCATGCCACTTCCTAGCTGAACTGCCTACTCCCAACTCTTCATTCCTTGACCTTGGTTTCTTTTACCACCTGTTTGCCAGGGTCATTTGCCAAGAGTAAATTAGATGCATGTGCAGTGTTCTTCACAGAGTAAGTGTTCAGTCAACACTGGCTAGCATCATACCCGCTATATTCCTTGAGAGTGATGGCCTGATATTTGATAAACATGTGAACTATGGAACCGTCACTCTGAAAGACCGATCTTGCAAAACACACTGCCTCTAGGGAAGAGAATGCCCACTAACAAGCTTTTGACTTTGTTGGTTAGTACTGCTTTTACTTCAAAGCACTCAGAATTGTTTAGACTTCCTTCAGAGGTGCATGGGGTCGCAGAGAGTCAGACAGAACTTGGTGAATGAACAACAACAACGCAGAGGTTCATGGACTTAGGCAGGATCTAGAATCTCTCAGTTAATATAACTAATGAAAAGGATTAATAGCATGTTGAGACAGTGACCTGTCAGAGTTGAAGGTGAACATTTGTTTTTTCTATCACCCTGTATATTCAGTTCACAATGAACAACTTTATTCCTTTAAATAACCTTTCTGAAACTAGATCAGCCTTAAGCTTTGCATGCAAAACATTACTCAATAAATTTGAATTAATGCTACTAATATATCCAGTTATTGCCAACAACTGTTGTAACATAAGTTGACTCAAAACAAGTTTTTAAGAGTTTTGCCTGGTGACCAATTTTTCTATGAAATATTTTACCATATTAAAATCAAAATTAAAATTTGTTTGGAAGGTGTTATTTTACCCAGCCTAGTTTTGTATTCCCTCCTGGATCAGAAACAGATTAGCCCTTTAGAAATCTGTTAATATGTGTCCTGAAGACATACTTCAAGAGGGCAAAAACCTTATCGAACAACAAAATCCTATTCCTATAAATATGCAAAGATGGCAGCAATATTGAATGAAAGAAATGAATATGTGTAGCCATTTCCTTTTCCTATCATTCTCAAGGAAATGTTCTTTTGATGGGAAAGAAAACTGTGTTGAAGTGTTCCTAAGATTTTTTATAATTGTATATTTCCAAAGCACTTCACTGCTGAAGTCTACGTATCATAAACACTTCATTTCAGTTTTTCCTCCTCTTAAATGACAAGGCATAGATGAATGATTTATTTGCTTGTTTTACTGAAAGGTAGATTACAAAACTTATATCCCTGTCTAGTGTTTTATAACAAAGAACACTGAGGAAAACACGTAGAATTTCCTGTCCTTCAAATGATCTGTATGAAAACTGAAGAGCTCAAATCTTCCTTGCTAAGTGATCTTAGATCCTCAAGTATAGATATTGTATTTTCCTTTACACATATCTTATCTTTCAAGAGTGCTTATGTGTCATAATACCTTTCTGTGGACATGTCAGTTGCTCTCAATCTTACAGAAAAACCGACAAAGCAGAACAACCCGAAAGCTCCACTTCAAAGAGCTTAAGACATCCCTACCTTAATGCCGGAATTTGGATCGCCTGGTAAGACTGCATCGTTTGACTTCTTAACGAGAAAAATTGGAAAAGCAAAAGCTGGGGCCTGCCTGCTTTATTGTTCCACGAGTGACCTTTCTGAAAGAAGGCACTTTTATCTCAGGGCACCTTTGTTTAAACGCAAGTCACCCAGACATGCTTTCAGCTCCATTTTGTAGGTAATGATTTTTTTTAAACAGTTTTCAAGATGGCACCTATGAAATTCATTTTTCCCACATGCATGTGGAAATAATGTCCATTGTAAAATTATCTGGAGTCAATGGAGTAACACCAAAGATGTGATTTCGTTGGTTGTTGATGTTTATTCTACAATTTCTTCCAATCCTTCATGTTCAGGAAAATGTGCTGGATACTTACGGATAGTCAGAATGTTTTTAAGAATCCAGCATCTTCTACGGCCTTAAAGTGCACCCTTTAGTGGAGGATGATGCCACTATAATATAAAATACAAACCAGTCATTTGTCGAACAAACACTTATTAGGTACATATTTATTAGGCTTTGGAGACACACGTTTCCTGCCCTCAAGGAAATTACAGTTTGATAAAGAATTTTAAATAGGTATTAAGTAGAAGCACAAAGAGAACATTTTCATTAGAAACATAACGTACATATAGCGTGTGTGAAGAAAGCTATGATCTGTCGAATGTCCGAAATAACAACTCAGGCTTACGCTGATGTCAATATTGACCTCATAAAGACTGTGTAATTGACAGAAAAGGACTGAAACTGTTGTGTTAGTGTTTTTTTTTAACCTATTTGCAAGCTATGGATTCCGTTTCCGTCGTCTCCTTGAAATGTAGTTTGGAAGTAGTCGTACCTGTGCTCAAGCTTTAGTGAGCTTCAGCATCTCCAGGCTAGAGCTGATGAAGAAGCAGATGGTTGGGCTCTTGCTGCAGCAGTTTTGGTTCTACTGGTCTTGGGTGGGACCTGGGGGTCTGCATTCCTAACAAGTGTGCAGGTGATGCTGCTGCTGCTGGTCCAAAGACCCTATTTTGAATAGAACCAGTTTAAGATATGGACACACACTTGCAATGCCTCCTAGATCCTGAGAAGAGAGTGAAAAATGTAGGGAACCTGCACTTCTGGTCTTGGCCAGTGCAATGAAAATTGTCCCAACTTATGTAGAAATGAAATGAATCCTTCTCTGGACCGTTCAGGACCTCAGAACCTGTCTGGTAAGACTTTGAAAATGTGAGTCGTCTGTTGTGTCTGACTCTTTGGTACCCTTTGAACTGTAGCCCACCAGGCTCCTATGTCCATGAGATTTTTCAGGCAAGAATACTGGAATGGG
This sequence comes from Bos indicus x Bos taurus, assembly GCF_003369695.1. Lineage (NCBI taxonomy): Eukaryota > Metazoa > Chordata > Mammalia > Artiodactyla > Bovidae > Bos > Bos indicus x Bos taurus. Next base: position 183,115 of record NW_020867537.1, on the reverse strand, counting down.
TTGCCATTTCATTTTCCAGGGATCGAATCTTCCCAACCCAGGGATCAAACCTGTGTCTCCTGCATTGCAGAGGGTTCTTTACCTGCTACGCCATCAGGGGAGCCCATAACCTCCGGGAGCCTGATGAAAAGGGTTTGTTTGCTGTGGCTACAGAGCATTCAAGTTTCCGGTTTTCACACACACACACTCAGGAGAATTATTAATCTTTCTTAGCATGTTGGCCCTTTGCTGTCCCTGATTACTTCCCGAATGCTTTGAGTCAATGTTACATTTTGAGTGGAGAGGCCATACAAGACCCCATTGAGTGAGGCTCTGGCAAGGACAGATGGTTGAATGGGAGCTCACAACATCCCCAAGAAAATCATGTCTTTTCCTTTGTAGTGAGAGATACACATCTTTGGCCATTTCCATTTGTGATTATACTGGTGCAGTGTGATAGGAAGAGAGCATTAAATGGTAAGATGGATGTGATGTCTTGTCCTGGCTTAGGCTGCCCTGACCTTCTATAACTTGTGACCTTTTGGGGCCAGTTCAGTTCTCTAGTCTTGAGTTCCTAGGTCTGTAAAATGAGAATGCGAGATGGCAGGGAATTTTTAAAGGACCTTTAACATGTCATCACTTATTACTGAGTATTTTTTAAATAATGTTGAAAAGCTTACTTTGAAATATGCTCAAGGGTTAGTTGTTCAGTTATGTCCGACTCTTTGTGACCCTAGGGACTGCAGCACACCAGGCTCCTCTGTCCATGGAATTCTCAAGGCAAGAATACTGGAATGGGTTGCCATTTCCTTCTCCAAGGAATATTCCTGACCCAGGGATCGAACCTGAATCTCCTGTGTCTCCTGCATTGCAGGAGGATTCTTTACCTGCTGAGCCATTGGGGAAGCCCATAATCTCTGGGAGCCTCCAGAGGATCTTCCCAACCCAGGGATTAAACCCAGATCTCCTGTATTACAGACAGGTTCTTTACTGTTTGAGCCACCAGCTGTTTCTTAAACATGCTCAAAGAGAATTTTAAATAAGTAATAGCATGAAATTACCATATAGCTCAGAAATTGCACTCTTGGACATTTATCCCAGAGAAATGGAATGTTCAAATAAAAACCTATACACAAACATTCATAGAAACTTTATTCATGTTGGCCTAAACCTGTAGAGAACCCAAGTGTCCTTCAACAGGAAGAGAGTTAAAGAAACTATGGTACTTCTATACCAAGGAACACTATACAGCCATAAAAAGGAATGGATTACTGACATATTCAACAACCTGGATGAATCCCAGGGAATTATTATGAGTCAAATAAAAGCCAATCCCTAAAGGTTATATGCTGTGTGATTCTATTTATATATGCTCTTTAAAGGACAAAATTTTAGAAATAAAGAGCAGATTAGTGATTGCCCAGCAGTTAGGGGTGGAAGGCAGGGAGGGAGGCAGATGTAGTTACAAAAGGATAGCACAGGTAATCCTTGTGGCAATGGTACTATTCTGTATCTTGATCCTGGCAGCAAATATATATATATCTTCACATGTGACAAAATTGTATAGAACTAAATACACACACACACATATATTAATACAAGTAAAACTGGGGAAATCTGAGTAAGATCAGTAGATTATATAAATGTCAATATCCTCTTTGTAATATTATACTATTATTTTATAAACTATTACCATAAGGCAAATGGTACATGCAGTTTCTTTGTGTTATTTCTTACAATTGCATGTGAATTTATATTTACATCAGTGAAAATATCAAGTAAAAAAAATATTTAAAAAAAAATACAGTGTACTCAGTATTCTGTAATAACCTATAAGGAGAAAGAATCTAGAAAAGAGTGGGTATGTATATGTATAACTGATTCACTTTGCTACATACCTGAAACTAACACATGTAAACCAGCTATACTCCAATAAAATAAATAAATAAAATTATAAATCCCAACTTTGGATTTTAAAAAAGCCTAAAGAAATAGTTTTTTAAAAAGCCATACATAATGACATTTTTTTGTGATCCACGCTAGAAACCCAAAATTGGTGTTATTATGATGCAAAATGCCTAGTTACACTTAGTAGTTTTAACTATCTGGTTGTCAACAGATGTATTCTATTGGGTTGGTCAAAAAGTCATTCAGGTTTTCCATTAAGATACAATGGAAAAACTCGATGAACTTTTTGGCCAACCAATACTTCTGTAAACTTTCTAGAAGTAAACTATGGAAAGTACATGAAAAAATCAAGTATGATCCTCCAGCAGGTATTGGTAAATTATGGCCTGCAGGCTAAATCCAGGTCTCCACTTGTTTTTGTATGCCCCACGAGCTAAGAATGGCTTTGGCCTGTGTGCCTGCTCAGTTGCTTCAGTCATGTCCAACTCTTTGCAACCCTGTGGACTGTAGCCCACCAGGTTCCTCTGCCCATGGGATTCTCCAGGCAAGAATACTGAAGTGGGTTGCCATTTCCTTCTTCCTGACCCAGGGATCAAACCTGCACCTCTTGCACTGGCAGGCAGATTCTTTACCACAGAGCCACCTAGGAAGCCCCCAGCCTACAATAGGACTCCACAAATGCCGCTTCCAGGATGGGAGGCCACCACTTGCTGTTTTCTGTCTGGGTTCTCCATCCATCCCCTCCTTCAGTCTAACCCCACAGTCTCCACAGAGGTCTTAGAGTCCTTATTCAAACATCACTCTGGCCCATTTTTGCAGCATTCTCCACAAGTGTCAATGGAGTGTCTTTTTTCAGAACTAGACCGTCTCCCTATTGCCCAGACCCCTCCACAAAGAGACCCAGTGTAAGCTCTAACACAATGGAATCTCAATCAAATCTATTTTTCAATTATAGGATGGAATATGTCTTCAGTGCTAGGGAAACCTGCAGATTGATGATATCCCAGTAGGCTCAGCACTAGTCTCCAGGAATAGGCCAATTCAGATTTTTTTAAATGTTTCCAGGCCTTCAGGTTATTGAGACAACCTTCTCACTGCAATCGCACAGTCTGAAGGGAAGCATACAGGGAGACTGGCATCTCCAATTGATCACAGGTGAGCATTCAATTTACAGTGCCCTTGCTTGTGATTAACTCTGCATTGGTTCAAGGGGACTCAGGCATACTTCCCACATGACTTCTCCTAGGGCAAATTAGGCTGGTGACTGAGAGGCCGGTATTTTTTGCCACACATACTGGAAAGGACATAAAATCCAGCCTCAGGTGTCCTCCCAACTCTGGTCCAGTCCAGTCAGAGGGGGACTGTAATGGCTTGACTTGCTAATGGAGACATGAATCCCTGATCATTCCTTTCACCTCTCATAGAGACACTCAGGGAGGATAGTTTTTCTTTTTTTAATGTATTTATTTTACTATTTTTTGGCTGTGCTGGGTTTTCACTGCTGCACGGGCTTCTCTCTAGTTGCACTGAGTGGGGGCTACCCTCTAGTTGTGGTGCTCGGGCTTCTCATTGCAGTGGCCTCTCCTGTTGCAGAGCACGTTCAGCTACTGAGGACTTCAGGAATTGCAGCACCTGGGCTCAGGAGTTGTGGCTTGTGGGCTTAGTTGCTCCGCAGCATGTGGGATCCTCCCAGACCAGGGAGGAACTCATGTTCTCCTGCACTGGCAGGTAGATTCTTCACCACTGAGTCACCAGGGAAGCCCAGGGGGATTTTAGGATGCTGATGTTTATCTAGTTTCCAATCTAGGGGGAGATTGCCATGACTGGAAAAGAGGAGGTGATAAAAAAAGCTGAGGAATGATTGATTTTTTTTTTTTTATTGAGACAAGTAATTTTGGAGTTGCCAATATTCCTGCTTCAGAGCTATAGTTGAAATTAATTTCTTTATGTCATTCCTCTTCCCCACGTGTCTTAAAGGTATGGCAACCTAACAACAAGCAAAATGCAACTACATGCATGTAATGAGCTAAAGTACATGTTTTCCATGTGGTCACTCAAGTTTAATTTCCTAACGATAAATGAGAATTATCTATCCCCACTGTAACCTGCCTCTCACCCCCCTTTTCTCTGTCAAACCTGTCTCTGCCTTTGTCTGACTTACTTCACTTAGTATGACAATCTCTAGGTCTATCCATGTTGGTGCAAGTGGCATTATTTCATTCTTTTAATGGCTCAGCAATATTCCATTATATATATATATATATATATATATATATATATATATATATATATGTACCATGTCTTCTTTATACATTCCTCCACTGATGGACATTTAGGTGTCTTGGCTATTGTAAATAGTGCTGCTGTGAACATTGGGGTGCATGTATCTTTTCGAATTATGATTCTCTCTGTATATGTTCCCAGGAGCGGAATTGCAGGATCAAATGATAGCTCTATTTTTAGTTTTTTGAGGAATTTCTATACTGTTCTCTAAAGTAGCTACACCAATTTACATTCCCAGCAATAGTATAGGAGGATTCCTTTTTCTCCATACCCTTTCCAGCATTGATTATTTGTCAACTTTTAAATGATGGCCACTCTGATCAGTATGAGGTGATTTGCATTTCTCTCATTCCCTGGTGGCTCAGTTGGTAAAGAATCCACCCACAATGCAGGAGACCCAGAACCAATCCCTGTGTCAGGAAGATGCCCTGGAGAGGAAATGGCAACCCACTCCATTATCCTTGCCCAGAGAATCCCATGGACAGAGAAGCCTGCTAGGCCACAGTCCCTGGAGTTGCAAAGAGCTGAACATGACTAAGTGACTAACATTTTTGCTTTCATAATTAGTGATGTTGAGGATCTTTTCTTGTGCCTTTGGCCACCTTTATGTCTTCTTTGGAGAAATGTCTATTTAGTTTTTCTGCCCTCTTTTGATTGAGTTGTTTATTTGTTTTTATTAAGCTGTATGAGCTGTTTGTATACTTTGGAGATTAATCCCCTGTAGGTCACATCATTTGCAAATATTTTCTCCCATTCTGTGTATTGTCTTTTTGTTTTGTTTGTGGTTTCCTTTTCTGTGCAAAAGCTTTTACGTTTACCTAGGCCCCATTTGTTTATTTTTGTTTTTATTTTCATTACCTTAGGAGATGGATCCAAAAAGACATTGCCTGCTATTTATGTCAGTGTTCTGCCTATGTTTTCCTCTAAGACATTTATAGTATCCAATTTTACATTTAGAACTGTACTCCATTTCAAGTTTATTTTTGTGTGTGGTGTTAGAGAATGTTCTACTTCCGTTTGTTTAGTTTTTTTTTTTTTTAATTTGACTATGCCAATTATTAGTTGCAACATGTGGACTCTTTATTGCAGTATGTGGACTCTTAGTTGCAGCATGTGGGATGCATTCCCTGACCAGGGATTGAACCTGGGCCCCTTGCATTGGGAACATGGAGTCTTAACCACTGGACCACGATGGAAGTGCCTAATTTCATTCTTTCACATGTAGCTGTTCAGTTTTCCCAGCACCATTATTGAAGAGACTGTCTTTTCTCCATTGTATATTCTTGCCTCCTTTGTCAAAGATTAATTGACCATAGGTGTGTGGGCTTATTTCTGGGCTTTCTAGCCTGTTCTATTCATCTGTATTTCTGTTTTTGTGCCAGTAACATACTGTTTTGATTACTGTAGACTTGTAATACGGTTTGAAGTCAGGGAGCATGATCCCTGTAGCTCCATTTTTCTTTCATGAGATTTCTTTGGCTATTTGGAATCTCTTGTTTCTCCATACAAATTTTAAAACTTTTTGTTCTAATTCTGTGAAAAAAATGCCGTGGGTAATTTGATACAGATTGCATTGAATGTGTAGATTGCCTTGAGTCATGTAGTCATTTTAACAATATCGATTCTTCTAATCTGAGAACATGGTATATCTTTCCAACTGTTTGTGTCATCTTTGATATCTTTCATCAGTATCTTAGAGTTTTCTAAATAGGTCTTTTGCATCCTTAAATAGGTTTATTCCTGAGTATCTTATTTGTGTTTTTTCTGAATGGCAGGAGACTAATATGAGTTTTTTACTTTAAATTTTGCCACATTACAATAACAAAAAAACCTTCTTACACACAAAATAGTAAAAAAAAAAATGGACATTTGACTATTGAAAAATATAAGGAGGCTGTAATTTTAAACAGCAGTTATTTCTGTAATAAGTTTAGCTTTATGAACAAATTTTTAAATTATCTACATTTTCTTCATTTCACTACTCTTCATATGAAACTTCATCATGGATCAGTCCTAGCCTGATCCTTCATGGTTTCAAATGTCAATAGCCCTGACAAGTGTCTTCTTTACAGTCTAACTTTGCCTACCCTCCCACCCATAATTCTCCCCACTCACATTCATGTACTCTGTGTGTCAAAATCACTGTCAATGAAAGTCTGTCTCCCTTTTTGGACTTGATTTGACTCCTTAATTAGCACAAGAATTGTACCTTTGTTTTGTAGCTTGTCAGTCTTTAAAAACAAACAAACAAAAAAAATGATTAACCTTTCAGCTCAATGCTGGAGAACATAGATTCTTAGCCAGACAGCCTCAGTTTGAATCCCAGCATCTCCACTTACCAGCTATATTAATTTGGACATGTTTATCAACTTCTCTGCTCTCAATTCCTCATCTGTAAAACTAGAATTAAGTGGATTTAATGTGTTCATATTTATAAAGTGCTTACAACAGTCCTTGGCTCAGAGTAACCACTATAAAAATGATGGTTAAATAGAAGCAAAAATAGGTTAAATTTTTTTCTTTACCTCATCAAAGACAGCACACCAAACTGGGCCCTGTCGTTTTTTTATGGACTGTGCCACTGGCCCTAGAAAAGGACCAATGTGGAAGGTATCTGGATGAATCAGTGAAAATGTATCTCAGATGCTAAAATAACAACTTGAAGCCATGCTGCCACAAAGGACTTCTTTTGTTAGTCAAACAACCTGGTCAAAAGTGACCTCAGAATTCTCCTTTATGGTAACCATGGCTGCTGGCCATCTTGTCTCCACTCAGCTGCCTTTAGGAAAAGGATATCAACCCCTATAGGACAGTTTATCCCACTGATAAGGTGCCATAGAGAAGGATGCTAGAGAGAGAGGAAAAGTAAATACAGAAAATCCTAAAGATTCCATCAGAAAACTGTTTGAACTAATTCACTAAAGTTGCAGAATATCAAATTCACACACAAAATCAAGTTGTGATTCTATACACTAACAGCACACTATCTGAAAGAGAAATTAATGAAATCCCGTTTACGATAGCATCAAAAACAATAGAATACTTAGGAGTAAATTTAACCAAGTAGGTAAAAGACCTATGTGCCAAGAACTGTTAGACATGGATTAAAGGAATTGGAGAATACACGAATGGAAAGATATCTCCCATGTCCTTGGCCTGGAAGAATTAATATTGTTAAAATATTAACAGAGGGGATAGGTTGGGGAGTGGGGAGATGTTGGTCAAGGGTACAAACTTTCAGTTTCAAGATGATTAAGTTCTGAGGATCTAATGTACAATACGGTATACTTGAAATTTCCTAAGAGAGTAAGAGATCTTAAGAATTATCACCATGCACACATAGACCTGCAAAGAAGGTCGTGTGAGGTGATGGATGTGTTCATTAATGGCAGTAATCCTTTCACAATGTATACATATGGCAAATCACACTGTACACTTTAAATATATACAATTGTATTTGTCTAGTGTACCTCAGTAAAGCTGGGTGAGGGAAATCAAAGAGAAGCATAATAAATTTTAAAAAATAAAATAAAAAAAAGGAGAATAAGGGCTGGAGGAGTGGAGAGTGAGGAGTAGTTACTTAATGTGCACAGAGTTTTGGTCAGGGAGGATGAAAAACTTAGGGAAATCAATAGTAGTGATGGTAATACAATGTTGTGAACATACTTAATGCCATTTTTACACTTAAAATGGTTTAAATGGCAAATTTTATGTTATGAATATTCTCCCACAATAATTTTTTAAAATATGGCTTCTCAAAAAGGGGTTTCTTAAAAATAGGCATCTTATATGCTGGCTTCATATAGATAGGCATAACGAAGAGGAATACCACGGGAGGGGCACCGTAGACAAGGGCATTGTAGATTGGCTGCATCATAGAGAGGTCCATCACAGATAAGGATACCATAAAAAGGGACATCATGGAAGGTCATTACAGAGATGGACCTCATAGGAGGGCGTTTTGATGATCATCATATATAATTTCATCACAGAGAGGAACAACATAGGATCATCCTAGAGAAATCTACCAGACAGGAATACCTTAGAAGCTTTCATGTCAGCTTCTCTTCTCTGGACATGAGACCAGAGATGGTATTATTCATTTTTCCTTTTTTTTAACATCTGACACATACTTTGGCTTATAATAGGTACCTAATCTTGTTTGTGGGGTGCATATATGTATACCATCTCTGCCACACATAGCCTTCAAAAAATGTAGAACCTGTTCCCCAATTCTTCTGCAGACTGAATTGGCCTAGTTCTTAGAAAAATTTCCAATGTACTGGATATTTCTGACTTTTCTCATTGTAAGAGCCCTCTGTATACCTATTTGTGATGGGCAGAATTTTTAGGATACCCCCCTCAAAAATGTCCCGCCCTAGTCCCTGGAATCTGTGATGTTGTGAGATAACACTTCCATGTCTACATTATGTTATTCCCTATTAAAATAGGGAATTTATCTGTTGGGCATGATCTGGTCCCATGCGCTCTTAAAAGCAGAGAACATTTTCTGACTGGCGGCAAAGAGGAAGACAGAGATTCAAAGCATGAGAAAGGTTTGATGCACCATTTCTGTGTTTGAAGATGGAAGGAGTCATGTGTAAAGATGGAAGACTAACCAATAGGAGCTGGGCAACCCTTCACTACCAGCCAACAAGGAAATGGTCCCTCAGTCCTACAACCACAAGGAACTAAATTTGGTCAACAATCTGAATGATCTTGGAAGTGAATTCTTTCCCAGAGCCTTCAGATAAGAGTCCTACCTATACAACAGTTTAATTTCAGCCTTGTAAGACCCTGAGCATGGAACCCAGTAGAACCTGTCCAGATATTCAAGCCTCCAGGATTGTGAGGTAATAAAAAGTGTTGTTTTAATTCACTAAATTGATTGTAATTTGTTATGCAGCAGTAGAAAGCTAATATGTCATTTGTCACTGTCTATCTTTAAAAGTTCCTAGAATTGATTATTTTATTTTTTTTAATTTATTTATTTTAATTGGAGGCTAATTACTTTACAATATTGTAGTGGTTTCTGCCATATATTGACATGAATCAGCCATGTGTGTACATGTGTTCCCCATCCTGAACCCCCCTCCCACCTCCCTCCCCATCCCATCCCTCAGGGTCATCCCAGTGCACCAGCCCTGAGCACCCTGTCTCATGCATTGAACCTGGACTGGTGATCTGATTCACATATGATAATATAGATGTTTCAATGCTATTCTCTCAAATCGTCCCACCCTCTCCCTCTCTCACAGAGTCCAAAAGTCTGTTCTTTACATCTGTGTCTCTTTTGCTATCTCACATATAGGGTCATTATAACCATCTTTCTAAATTCTATCTATATGCATTAATATACTGTATTGGTGTTATTTTCTTTCTGATTTTTTGAAAATGAGAATTCTAACTAAATATTTTTCCTTCAGTTCTAAGTATGAAAAGAATCCCCTCTCCATCCCTCCCCCTGTGAGTTAAGAGAACTTTTTCTTTCCTTTTTCAGATCATTAATTACCAGTTAAATTACTTAAAAGAATATTGTCTGAATGAACTGCAGTAACATTTGTACTTACAAAAAAGGAGCAGCCATTTGCCTATTTCTTATTTGTTTCATATAAGAAGATATGGTTGATAATGTGAGAAACTTGAGTGCCGTGATAGAAACACATTTGGACAATTGGATTTCTAAATCTTTAGATTTGTAGATCTCTCTAGTTGAGAAGAGTGTAACTTGTTCATAAATTTAAAATATTTTGGCAGAAGAAACATCTGGTTTCCACTCATGCATGTAAAGAGCTGCCATCACTTCTGCCCTCTTAACAAGTAAAAGGCTGAACAAACTGAAAAATCAATGACGTCGCTCCATCAGAAAATGAAATCACAGGACAAAGTCCCATCCTCAAAACTGGAGAGAGAGACAGATATAGAAAATAAAGATCAGTTTACCTAAAATGTAAGCCATTGGACCCAGTAGCTGGTAGTAACACATAAAGTATAACTTCATTGAACTAGAACTTCAGTGAATAGTTGAGAGTATTGACCATCTTGAGAGTTAAAAACTACTGGAGACTCAATGTAACTGGGAGCCCCACACTTTTGTGTGTTTCAACTCTAGGATTCCCACTATATCTCACGGTGAAAATCAGAGAAAAATCCTATAGTGCTTGAACAGAAGAGGGGGAAAGAAACCATTTTGCAATACAACAATTTTGAAATGAACCCAGGAGAAAGGTAAGTATTTTAAAACAAAGTCAGAACATTCTTTACAACAAAAGCCTCACCAGCAAGGGAAAAAAAATTTACCAGAGCTTTAACTGACTTGAAAGATGGGAAATTACCCAATTTCAGCCCTCTTTAGCCTGCGTATCTTGCTTGAGGGTAAAACAAAAGCTAAGAAGCACTTGTTAGGGTCACATCCCATGGATACAGGTACACTGAAAAATTAAGAACTGATCATAGGATTAAAGACTGTTTCCCCCCACCACCACCACCACCACACACACTGTATTAATAAAGCTCCTGGCTAATGACAGTAGATTACAAGTGAAGTAACTGATGTTCAGGCTGTAAAAAGGAGTTTTTAGGGAAACACAAAGACCACAGGAAGGGAAACAACATGAAACAAAACCAGAATACTTGAGGAAATTAAAGCCTCTGACACCTACAGGTACAAAAGAGTAGAGCCTAATTCCTAGGCAGATCAACGTAAAGCCTATCTCAGTTCCTATTATTCAACACATCATGTCCAACTTTCAACAAAAAATTACAACCTAAAAGGCAAGAAAAACCACAATGTGAAGAGACAAAAGTAAGCATCAAAATCAAACTCAAGTATGGTAGAGACTTCAGAATGATCAGATCAGGAATTTAGAATAACTGTGATTGATATGCTAAAGGCTCTATTGGAAAAAAAATGGACAACATGCAAGATCATATGAGTATCATAAACAGAGAAATGGAAACTCTAAGAAAGAATCAAAAGGAAATGATGGAAATCAAAAGTTCTATAACAGAAATGAAGAATGCCTTTGATGAGCTCATAAGTAAACTGTCCATGGACAAGCAAGGAACAAGTGAACTGAAAGATATGCCAATAGAAACCTCCCAAAACTGAAATGCAAAGAGAAAAAAAGGAACATAGTATCCAAAGACTGTGAGATAATTGTAAAACATATAACATACACATGATGGGACTATCAGAAGAGAAGGAGAGAAAGGGGCAGAAAAAAAAATAATTGACATAACAATGACTGAGAATTTTCCACAACTAATGACAGAAACTAAACCATGAATCCAAGCAGTTCATGAAACATAGCTAGGATAAATACCAAAGAGTTTATACCTAGCCATATCGTATTCAAACCTCAGACAACCAAAGACAAGGAGAAAATCTTTAAAATACAGTAACAGCTGCTTATGTGCCAAGCATAATATATACATTTTACTTATGTCATTTAATTTATAAGGGAATCTCCATCTCAAAGACTTTATATTCATCCCCATCTACAGATGATAAAACAGAATTAGGAGGTTAAGACTACTTGGTTAGAAAGTGAATTGACAAGAATTCAAACTCAGGCTGTGTTCTAAATACTAAGAAATAGTGCTGGTGGAGCATAAATTAGTATGATGAAAACATGTTGACCTCAAAATGAAAAGTTATAAATTTCCACAAATTTTTTGAATTTGAGTCTCAACTATTCATTTGTTAAAAGACAAAAGCTCTGAAAAAGATGAAAGCTTTCAATCCAAAGGACTGCTCCCTGTTGATGAAGCTCAGCCAAGCAGAGCTAGCTCAATCAGCCAGGATACCAAAATGATTCCTTAGGTGATGATTCAAGTCATCCACTAGTTTAAATCTCAGTGTAGATTGGAATTCTCTGGTGATGTCCAAAATTCCTGTCCTTCAGTACGTACTTGTTCTTTGTTCATTTATATTAATTTGTTACATGTATGTGTTTGTTGATTTTTTTTCTCTGCCTAATGGTTGCACCCTTTCTGTTTTATACTTTTGACACAGGAGTTAAGCAAAGGTATTGGGTCCAGGAGGCAATGTGTTCACTGTATTGTTTTTAAGCCTATTTTGGGGGTATTATCTCATGGAGGAGTTCCTCTATCTGTCACTTTGAAAAGTAGCATCATTATCTTCCATGCGTCTCAGACTGGTAGCTACATGTGCCAAGCCATTTGGTTTTATTTAGCCTTTCTGTGAGGCCCTTATATTAGGAATCTATTGCTCCTAGAGCAATTACCTCAGAACTTAGAGGTTTAAAATAATACACATTCTTTGTCTCACAGGTTTTGCTAGTCATGAATCCAGGCACACCTTAGTTGAGTCCTCTGCTCAGGATTTCACAAGGATGTGATCAAAGTTTCCACTGAAGCTGAAGTCTCATCTGGAGGCTCAACTGGGGAAGAATATGCTTCCAAGCTGACTCATGTGGTTGTTGGCAGGATTCAGCTCCTTGAGGGTTATTAGACTGAGGGCTTTATTTCATTTTTGGCTGTTGCCCAGAGGCCACCTCCATTCCTTGTCATGTGGGCCTCTCCAACATGCCAGCTTGCTTCATCAAAGCCAGCTGGGGAGTCTGCCAACAAGATGGAGATCACAATCTTTTTCTGACCAATCATGGAAGTGGCTTCCCTCAATGTTGCCCTATACTATTAGATAGCAAAGAATTAAGGGAAGGTAAATACCAAGTCATGAATACCAGCAGGTCCAGACCATTGGAGACCATTTTAGACATGCTTACCATAGTTCTTTGCTGGTTTGAAGGACAGTATAAGTAGGTGTCTATTGTGCCTGAGCAAAAAGACCTCTAGCTCCAGAGAAGAGTATAGATTTCAGCTCAGCTATTTCTACTAAGTCTGGACTTGGATAGAGTTTCTTAACTTCTTTAGATCTCAATTTCTCCTTTGGGAGATACAGAGATAAAAATACAGGATTTGCCTAACTGTTGTGAAAGTGTAGGAAAAGTGCTTGCGTCTCTCATGTGGGGTGTGTTCATGGCATGTTACTATCTCTTCACCCCCATCATGGCTCTAAATGAAACTTTAATCAGTCTGTTTGGTATCGCAACCCCACCCTAAACCTCCTGGAAGTCTATTGAATTTTCATGATTTTTGTTATATCTCACCTGATTAACTCAGTAAATGAATGCTTTTTGGTAGTTATAGTTTCCAAGCATGATATTTTTATAAAATAACCCAAGAGAATTAATTGTGACCTTAAACTGTCATACGATTTTCTCTGCTGCCTTCATGTTGTGATCTACATACACAATCAACTTTATTTATGTAGTATTCATATAATTAATTTCCTTGATTTACAGCTATAAGATGGTCATTATGCATGATCACTTATTTTAGAAATTACATGAAGGTAACTTGTAAGCATTTAGACTCCTCTTAAGCTGAATCTATGATGCCAGTATGATCCCCAAGAAGCTACTGAATTAGTTGATGGGAGATCCAAAGAAAGGAAGGGTGTTTAATTGTAATTAATAAAAGCTCAAAAGACCCCTAATCAGGAGTTAATCTGAGGGCCCAGCAATACGTGAACCGTGAACTTCCAGATGTTCAAGCTGGTTTTAGAAAAGGCAAGGGAACCAGAGATCAAATTGCCAACATCTGCTGGATCATCAAAAAAGCAAGAGAGTTCCAGAAAAACATCTATTTCTGCTTTATTGACTATGCCAAAGCCTTTGACTGTGTGGATCACAACAGACTGTGGAAAATTCTGAAAGAGATGGGAATACCAGACCACCTGACCTGCCTCTTGAGAAACCTATATGCACGTCAGGAAGCAACAGTTAGAACTGGACATGGAACAACAGACTGGTTCCAAATAGGAAAAGGAGTATGTCAAGGCTGTATATTGTTACCCTGCTTATTTAATTTATATGCAGAGTACATCATGAAAGATGCTGGGCTGGAGGAAGCACAAGATGGAATCAAGATTGCCAGGAGAAATATCAATAACCTCAGATATGCAGATGACACCACCCTCATGGCAGAAAGTGAAGAAGAACTAAAGAGCCTCTTGATGAAAGTGAAAGAGGAGAGTGTAAAAGTTGGCTTAAGCTCAATGTTCAGAAAACTAAGATCATGGTATCTGGTCCCATCACTTCATGGGAAATAGATGGGGAAACAGTGTCAGACTTTATGTTTTTGGGCTCCAAAATCACTGCAGATGGTGATTGCAGTCATGAAATTAAAAGACGCTTACCCCTTGGAAGGAAAGTTATGACCAACCTAGATAGCATATTCGAAAGCAGAGACATTACCTTGCCAACAAAGGTCCATCTAGTCAAGGCTATGGTTTTTCCAGTGATCATGTATGGATGTGAGAGTGGGACCGTGAAGAAAGCTGAGCGCCAAAAAATAGATGCTTTTGAACTGTGGAGTTGGAGAAGACTCTGGAAAGCCCCTTGCTTGGACTGCAAGGAGATCCAACCAGTCCATTCTAAAGGAGATCAGTCCTGGGTGTTCATTGGAAAGATGGATACTAAAGCTGAAACTCCAATACTTTGGCCATTTCACATGAAGAGTTGACTCATTGGAAAAGACCCTGATGCTGGGAGGGATTGGGGGCAGGAGGAGAAGGGGATGACAGAGGATGAGATGGCTGGATGACATCACCGACTCGATGGACATGAGTTTGAGTAAACTCCAGGAGTTGGTGATGGACAGGGAGGCCTGGCGTGCTGTGATTCATGGGGTTGCAAAGAGTCGGACATGACTGAGCTACTGGACTGAACTGAACTGAACTGAATCTGAGGGCACAGACCTTCCATACTCCCTACCCTCCATATTTGTGGAGAGCAACACTGTTCTCTGTTCTCGAGAAGAAAGCTGGGTACACACCCACCCTCTCTGATGAGCCACATTCTTTCCAGCTGATCAGCCTGGACATGGCCTAGTTTTGGTTTTGTTAATAAGAAAGGCAAGGTATTAAATAGATCACAGGATGCAAGCTATTCACAGAGGGCTTAAAGCGAAACCACAGTTAGACTGAAATGGACTATGTCAAGTATATTTCTCTTCAGTCAAATAAAAATGTAGGACTTGCACCATGAAAATCATTAACCCATAGAAAAGCTAAGAAAAAGATTTTAAAATGATACAAATCTACTTTTCATCTCTCTGTAAACACCCTCCTAAAGAAATTATAGCATTCACACCAAATGTGCATCTGGTGCTAAATCAAAACTCATAAAATGTCATAGAAGAAAATCATGAAAGCAAAATCCCTCAGGAGTGTGGCAATGCCATCGAAGTGTTACATTGGTCAGCTTCCTGTGTAATGTGAAATAAGCCGTGTATGACTGTCATCAGCTTTTAAAATGCACTTTTCCAATTAGGATAAATTATTCCTGGGCAAATAATACAGTTTATGAAAATCCCGAAGAAAAGCTTTGTCTAAATCCATGTCAGCTTTACACGAGAAGGCCCAGGAAGATTTATGGGAGATTCCGTGCTTAGTCTTCCTTCCCACCTAGTACCTTTTAGTGAGCAAACTTACAGCCTCTTTCTTCCATGGGAAAAGCAGTGTGCAGAGGTTTGGTTGATGGCCTTTCCTGAGTAAAGGCAGATAAGAAGTTTTATGGGTAGCAAGATTTAGACTTGGAGGATTTACTCCTGGATTATAACCAAGACAAGGGAATGAGGCAGTTGGAACACATTTTCTTTAGGTTGTCTTTATAGATTGTTTGCTGATTAATGGCCTTTTCAAAATGTAAAATCTCATAAGTCTGATACCAGGGCTAGTTCTGTTCTTTCTGTTGTTAATCTAAATATATCGTCATTAAGAGAGGTTTGTTACTTTAGGAAAAGGCAGAGACAAACGACTTGTTTCTTCATTGGTTTCAAACTGAAGCCAGCTCTCTTCTTTCTCTTTAAAGAGCTCTTCGTACAAATATTATGATCTTTAAATGTCTGATTTGAAACCAGTCTGGAGATCCTTCCACCACTTGCAAATATTGCCAAATCTTAGAGGCATTCACAATCCTTGATGAAGGCAGAAAATTGTGCATTGAATTTCAGGGAGTCTTCCTCCAAGAGCAGTCATGGCCTTCTGGTATTTCAGTGAAATGCCAGGCAATGTCCATGACTCAAACACAGCAACAAATGATACAGGGGCCATGTGTGTACATATTCCAGATTGATAAGTTTAGCCCGTCCTAGATAGAAAATGTGTCAGCGTATGTTGAAAGGGGGAAATAATTAGAGAATATTTGCTGTTCTTTTTCTTCTAGTTTCTTATGTACCACCTCTTGAACAGTGGTTTTGCTGTCCAGGAAAGTTTTGGCAATGTCCAGAGGCATCTTTGTTTGTCACAGCTGAGGGGTGAGTGCTACTGGCATTTAGTGAGTGGAGGCCAAAGGCACAGAACAGCTCTCTCTCCCCCTGGCCTCTGCCCCTGAGAATTATCTGATCCAAAATGTCCATAGTGCCTAGGCTGAGAAACCTCACTCTAGAATCATGACTGAGTCCATGGAAAGTACTAATTGTGGGCAGATGGAGTGGGGGGTTATGTTTTCATTGGCTCAGTACATGTTTGAATTAAGAAAAGGTCAAAGGCTTGACATTTTTCACCTTCAAGTCTCTTAATGGATCAACTGTTATTTCAAAGATTAAAAAGGGAAAAAAGTAAGTGCTGAATGTATAATGAAGTCATGTCCCTTCTTGTTTCTTGATCTGCTTCCCAAGAGAAAAGAAAGAAATCACCCACAGACTGAAGTTTACCCTTCTTTTGTGTTTGAGTTAATTAAACAAAAGAATGAACGGCAGTCCCCATGTGGGGGAAGGTGGTATCCATGACTTCAGGCTTTCCCCCAGATGCGTAACTCTCTGGGTAGTGAGTTGGTTACTACAAGGTGTTGCTGCAAACTGTCATTTTACTCCATGATTTATAGGGTGTGTCACCTTCAGTCACTCAGTTCAAGTTCCTTAGCTGTGTGCGTGCTGACTGGCTCCTATGCAACGGGTGATCTTGCGTTGGGAGCAGCTGGTTTCCCTTAAATGCCCGTGTCTCTGTTTGCTACATTTCTATGACAATGTGTTCACACCAATATAATTATGACTGTATTAGCACTTGCCCTGTAAACCACATGATTCAGGGCTTTATGAGTATGTAATAAAAACTCTCTCCAGGCAGAAACTTGTCTCAGACATGGAACTTTGGGGTGGGGGCAGGCGTAAACGGCCGGTGTTGATTAGGCCCTTCTGAAGTCTGTGGTCATTAGAACACCCATTTATTGGTTAGCGCTCCACAGAGCCAAGACTGTGTGCTGTGAGATTTCAGTCTTTAATCATTTAGCTAAACATAGGGCCTTTGCCAGGTTTCATCTGCATCCATTAATTCTTTCAACAAGTAGTTGAGTGTCTCAAATGGGTAGGGGCAGATGATCCTTCAGTGAACAGCACCAAGTTCATGTTCTCATGGAGCTTACATTCTGTGGAAGGGGAAGGAAAGGAGGAAGGAATTGAAGAACTGTCTCTCCTTGGGAACTGTAGGTGAGGACAGTGTCTGTGAGAGGTGATCTGAAGAAAGAGTCCGCAGTGGGAAGGGCATTCCTGGTGGAGGGACCAGCCAAGGCCAGCCTCTGGCTTGATGTGGAGGGCCCATAGGTTGATGCATGAAGGGCGAGAGTGGGATGCCACACAGATGCTACCCAAAGGAGCCAGGTATATCTAGACCCTTCTAAGTCCGGGTGAAGAGCTTGAGTTCTTCAGCTAAAGTTGGAATGTGCTGGGGGGGCAGGGGGCGGAAGGCAGAAGTGGGTATGAGATGACTACAGGTTAAAATAGATCCCTCTGGCAGTTATGGGCAGGAGAGGAAACAGGATGACCATTTGAGAGCCAACTGCTAAAATCCAGATGGCAGTATTGTGAACGGGTCTTCAGGGCCTCGTCTGCACCACCCTTGAGGGAAAGAGCACAGCTTAGGGCCATTCAGGAAGTGAGGTGCAGGCCAACACCTGCCTCCTGCTAGGGGCACCGTCCACTGAGATGATCTGCGAGATCAGGAGGGATGGGTGAAAAGACACGACCTTTGACAATTGGTTTGCTCATCTATGAAATGGGATTTAGGAAGCACATCCTGCAGAACTGTGGAAAGGATCAATGAAGGCTGACAAGCTTGCAGCCAGTGCCCGTAATCAACTTATATCCTGGTAAATCTGTTGTTTGCTAATGTAAACAGATCACACAGCCATGACCACTTTCCAGGGAGGGGAGAGGGTAAAGTATTACCTTTAAATTGTTACCAGGTTGTGGTAGAGGCCCGTTTGTGTTTGATCTGATGTATAGAGAACCATCCCAGTAACTGACATGATTAATTGATTTATTTGCTGTTTTTCCATGTCCACATACTCTTCACTCCTCTTTCCCTTTCTCTTATGGTTTTGCATGCATGTGTGCTAAGTCGCTTCAGACCAGTCGGGTCTGACTCTGTGGCCCCATGGACTGTATCCTGCCAGGCTCCTCTGTCCATGGGATTCTCCAGGCAAGAATACTAGAGTGGGTAAACATTCCCTTCTCCAGGAGATCTTCCCAACCTAGGGATAGAACCTGGGTCTCCTGCACTGCAGACAGATTCTTTACCATCTGAGCCACCAGGAAAACTTGGCCGGGCTCTAGAGCACAGCCTCAGTAGTTGTGGCTCATGGGCATAGTTGCTTCATGGCAAGTGGAATCTTCCTGGACCAGGGATCAAATCCGTGTCTCCTGCATTGGCAGGCAGATTGTTCACCATTGAGCCACCAGGGAAGCCCCAATTCATCCTTTTAAAGTGTCAAATTCAGTGAGTTTTGGGGTACATTTACAGAGTTGTGCCACCCTCACAACTCTCTAATTCAGAACATTTCCATCACCCCCAAAAGAAACCCTATGCCCACTAGCAGTCACTCCCCATTTCCTCCTCCCCAGCCCCTGGCAGCCACTAATTTGCTTTCTGTCTCTTTGGATTTGCCTCTTCTGGACATGTCATCTAAGTGGAATCATGCAATACATGGCCTTTTGTGTCTGGCTTCTTTCACTGAGCATCATGTTTTCAAGGCTCATCCATGTTGCAGTTAGCTCCTATGTCTGAGCTGTATATTTATGTATATTTTTTAAAATAGAAGTTTTTTTGCACAGTGGTTATAGTTGGTAGGAAATTCTACCGATCAATTTTATTTTCTCACATGGCCAGCCAGAGTTTATTGATGTATTATCATTCCCTTAGTGCATCTTACAACTAGAACATTATCTCCTTTGTACCCCTGCAGTGTTTCCATCAGTGATTTCATCTTTCCACTTAGTTTGGAGCTGTCTCCCTTGTTCCCAGTTCATTTTTTTTCTTTCCTTCTGTATACTCCAGTGCAGGGCTGATAAACTATTCCCCAGAGGCCAAATCTAGCTTGCCATCTCTTTTTGCTACTGATTGAAACAGAACCATGCCCGCTCATGTGCACCTTGTCAGTGGCTGTCTTCCTGTTATAGTGACCATGTTGAATTGTTGAAAGGGACCATATGGCTCACAAAACCTAAAATATTTACTAACTGACCTTTATCACAAAAGTTTGCCAACCCCAGTTATAAACATCTGATGGATGACAGAAGCTAAGTGTTTATTTGCTTCTAATCAGAATGATTTGTGACTCATGGTGGCCTCTCTGGACAGGGGCAAAGTGTTTTTCTCTCAGTCATGTCCAATTCTTTGCCACCCCGTAGTCTATAGCCCACCAGGCTCCTCTGTCCATGGAGTTCTCCAGGCAAGAACACTAGAGTGAGTTGCCATATCCTTCTCCAGAGGATCTTCCCAACCCAGGGATCAAACCCTGGTCTATTGCATTGACAGGTGGATTCTTTAGCACTGAGCCACCAGGAAAGCCCAGACAGGGCAACTCATTGACAAAAATCATGATGATGAAAAAATCATTTGTCAATGTCACTGTTTTCCTCTCAACAGGAGGGTAAAAACATATTCCTTCAATGAAAAAAGATGTTAGATTATTTCTAAATATTTCAAGGCAGAAAGAATGTTGGTGAATGTAACTGTTACCTTGGGGATTATAACTGTCATATTGTGATCATACACACCCATATATACCACCCAGTGGTACACATATGTGTATCAAACTTGACAGCGGGTAAATTACTTAAGCCTTCCTCAACTCGGAAAATGCAGGAACTCTAGCTGAAGGCTTCTATGATTGCACCATTTGGGCTCCCATTATGATCAGAACCCACACGTTTGGCGTCTTGTAAAACACAGGCAATTTTCATGTCATTGCATCTTCGCCTGCCAGTGCAAACTGGACCCTTTTATCTGGGCTGAGACATTAGCCCAGAGTGACCTTTTGGCTTGGATGCAGCTTCCTTCCCTTCCTCCCTCAATTTGAGGAACAAAGAATTTATGGTCATGTTCAGTTCAGTTCAGTTCAGTTGCTCAGTCGTGTCCAACTCTTTGAGACCCCATGAATGGCAGCATGCCAGGCCTCCCTGTCCATAACCAACTCCCGGAGTTCACTCAAACTCACCTCCATCGAGTCAGTGATGCCATCCAGCCATCTCATCCTCTGTCGTCCCCTTCCCCTCCTGCAGGGAGCGAGCTCCGCCCCTGGCAAAGGTCATGAGGAAGGAGGCTTGGCATACGCAAAGGCGGGATCAAGCCTCAGGAGTCTCCCTGGAAATTCTCGAGCAATCTACCCCCAAAACCAGAGTCTGCCTACTTTCTGCTTTGTGCTTTCACCTACACCTCTGACTTTACGGGGGGCTGTCCCCCACTACCTCTCTGAAAAAAGAGTTAGCTTACAGCTCCAGTTAATAATTCCTGGGTGTGACAGTGTTTCAACCTACAAACTCCCTTGGAAGTCCTCTAGCCTGCCTGAATAGGTCTTTCTGGCCACATGTGATTGCTCAGAGCCTCCAAACTGTGAGAGGCATGAGATTTTCTAAACTATCTAAATACAGATTCCTTTGAGCAGTTAAAAGATTGATTAGAAATTGTATTGGTGAAGGGATTTTCAATTGTTGGGCCAATGTTTGCTGCTAAGTCTCCATATCCCTTACCTGCTGTGTCCCTGGCAGTGTATTGATTAATATACTTGGTGTAAGTAGTAGCTTTAATGTTTGTAACCTGGGACCCTTGAGTTAATTCTTTTTCTTGTTATAGCCCACCACACCTTTGCTCTGTAGGAATGCAACTTTATCTAATGCTTTTTGGAGGCTGGCACCTGACTTTAGAATAATCACCTTTAGAGAAAAAGGCCTCCGGGCCAGAAGATGATGCAAATCACCTAAACTTTTGCATATGATAAGTTTGCAGGAAGAAAGCCTGGCTTACTGCATGACTCTACCCCTTCCCCCATTATCCTCTATGCATAACTTAAGGTATAAAAACTACTTTGGAAAATAAAGTGCAGGCCTTGTTCACCGAAACTTGGTCTCACCATGTCGTTCTTTCTCTTACCTTCTGGCTGAATTATTCAGCCTCTTTTCTCCACTGAATTTCCTCACTGAGCTATCCTTATTTCAGCCTCTTTTCTCCACTGAATTTCCTCACTGAGCTATCCTCATTCTATTACTCTTTATATCCTTAATTAACGTTTAATTAAGCAGTTGTTTCCTGATCTTCGCCGACGCCGTCCCCGCTTCGAATTCCCTGGCACCCTCCTGCCCCCAATCCCTCCCAGAATCAGAGTCTTTTCCAGTGAGTCAACTCTTCGCATGATGTGGCCAAAGTACTGGAGTTTCAGCTTTAGCAGCATTCCTTCCAAAGAACACCCAGGACTGAACTCTTTTAAAATGGACTGTCTGGATCTCCTTGCAGTCCAAGGGACTCTCAAGAGTCTTCTCCAACACCACAGTTCAAAAGCATTAGTTCTTCGGCACTCAGCCTTCTTCACAGTCCAACTCTCACATCCATACATGATCACTGGAAAAACCATAGCCTTGGCTAGACAGAGCTTTGTTGGCAAAGTACTGTCTCTGCTTTTGAATATGCTATCTAGGTTGGTCATAACTTTCCTTCCAAGGAGTAAGCGTCTTTTAATTTCATGGCTGCAATCACCATCTGCAGTGATTTTGGAGCCCAGAAAAATAAAGTCTGACACTGTTTCCACTGTTTCCCCATCTATTTCCCATCACTATGAAGTGATGGGACCAGATGCCATGACTTGGGTGGTAACAGCCAAATAGTTTAACATCGCTGAGGTTCAGTTCCTCGTTTGTAAGATGATGATGGTGAAATCGGTCTCATCATTCAATTAATAAATGTGCTAATGAATGTAAAATGCAATTTCTAAACTATAAAGTACTATATAAACATTCATTATCATTAATGAGAGTTAATCGCAGTTCATTAGGAAGCCCTGTTTAATTTTTATTGTGTTTTCCTAACAAAACATGTTTTTTAAACTTGGCTTTGGGTTGTATTACATTTTAAGGGAAAAATATTCTGTCAGGGCAAAAAATATTTCTTTCACTTTTCTATAAATAGAATTTCTTATTTTCTTAAAATAATTCTTACTTTCAGCTACATGAGTAGTATGTGGAAACATTCTTGTTATAAAAGAGTCAAACTAGCAAAAATAAATAAAGTAAATTGATGAAAATGTATTCTTCATTGCCCCACCACCATTAGTTACTCACTCAAGGAAATCCAGTTTTAACAGTTTGGAGTTAAAGTTCTTCTTCTGTATTTTCACACATATTTTATTTATTTTTTATATAACTAGAAATACATTTTTTATACTGTGGTATCTTTTTTCCAGTTATGCACATGTCTTGAAATATTTTTGCCATTATGTTCTAATAAATAGTGGATTATTGACATTAAATATGTTATCTTGGACTACCAGCCTATTCTTCATCTAAATTCGTACCCACAATAAATAGAAAGTATTGCCTAGAAACCTGTATTCTTCCAAGCTTCTCAGAAAAGATTAAGAACATCAAATGTGTCATATGTGTATGCTTGGAGCTTGTTGAATTGTGTGCTTTTCCACCATGGCACAGTCAGACAATGTAAAAATTTTGAAAATACAACTTATAAGGGGGGTTGGCATTGATGTTAGTTGGTGAGTTTCCATAATTAAAGGCACACGGAAAACTGTCAATTGTATTTGACATTCAGGTTTTCAAATCTAATATGAATGCTGCCATTGCCCATTGTTGGAAAGTAACATACGTTTCCCATTCACTTTTGTGTGAGGGCATTGTGAAGTATAAGTTTTTTGCAGTGCTGTAGTTGTGAGTCAGTGTGGGTATGCAATCCCTATAAAAATCTAATGAGGTTTATAACATTGATGGCAGAATATATTTAATTATTAACCACCTTATTGTTTGATTTGGTGTGGTTAATTTCATGTATTTTAATTTTATAGCTTTGTAAAAACAGGATCAAGTATAGAACTCTGAAATAAAGCAGAGTGAACTGTGTTTTCTCCTCACCTTTTCTATAAAAATAAAGATTACCTTTTTTTATTGGCAAAATATCCATCCATTCAGAAGTCTAATATCTTTCAGGAAACTGATAGGAAAACTGCTTTTATATCACAAAGAATATGCTTCTCCAATAGGAGTGGCTTTTTTTAAAAAAGCTAGAAGTCTGTTTTTAATCTCAAATTTAGTTAAGGAACAGTTCTGATGGAGGTAGAGGATTGCCAAGGGAAAATGCTTTCCTGCTGCTGAAGAAATGATGAAGCAGGCACTGTGTTTATTTTTATAACAATGTATTTTGATCCTGTGACAAATGTTTCACCATGACTTTAACATTTTTCCTATTCTAATCTAAATTGTATATGTTAACATTTTGATCTGTCCTGACTTCTAAGACCATTAGGATGCATTTTTGGTGTTGAAGACTTTTCTCTCTGGTTTCATGGAGGTTTAATTCAATTACATGGTTGATGAATGTCTCCCATTTGCAAACTATCTGGTCAGTGCCGTCGTGGGATAAAAGATGATGAGACCAACAGTCTTCCATCTGGGGGAGGACAAACCCATCCCTAAATAACTTGGGCACAAAGCAAGAGAGTAATAAGTTTTATAAGAGAGTCAGAGAAAGAAGAACAATGTAGAAAGAAAACAAGGAAGGAAGTTAACTTAAATATGGAAGATCCTGGAGGTCTTCTTGGAAGAGGTGAAAATATTGAGAGATAGCTGAAATGTAATAGATTACTATGAGAGTGCTGGGTTTGGAAAGCAAGTCTTCCTTTGTGGACTGGAAAGCTTAAAAATACAGCACAGAGGTGGCACTGTGGCTGTCCTTTTAAGGACAGAATATAGGGGCTAGACCAGTGCAGTCCAATATGACAACCACTGGCTACAAGTGGCTGTGTAGGTTTCAATGAAACAAAATAAAGTTAAAGATTCAGTTTCTCAATTGTACTAGCCACAGTTGAAGTGCTTTGTGGCCACCAGGAGCTACAGGGGGTTGAAGGCACAGTGGAATGATTGTTAATCAGTGTCTCTCAGATATTTGCCAGCACCTGGAGGGCTTGTTAAAACACAGGCTTCCAGGATCCACCACCAGAGAGTCGAGTTGGTAAGTCTGGGGTGGGACCCGAAATTCTGCTTTTCTAACCAGCTCCCAAGTGATGGGGACACTGCCAGTTCAGGGACCTCACTTGGTGTAACACTACTATAAAACAGTGTTCCTCAATCAGTTTTAAATTGTCACTGTCTAGTCTATTGGTACATATGATTTTCAAGAGTAAAACTGAGCTACTCAAAAAAGAATATTAAAATACTTTTTAAATTTACAAACTTGAGAACTCGATTAGCAGATTCAACAGATACATAATTACATTTCCATGAATATAATCAGAACAAATATAGGAAAAAAGGAAAGAACATCTAGAGAGATTTCTCAGTGATTATTCTGTATTTGTCTGTGTCTCCTCAGGGTGAACCATGCTGGTCCTTGTGGACCAAACTGTTATAGCTGGAATATCAGCTTGAGGATCCTATCCTTCGTGCTGTTTGTAATAGCGATTCCTCCTGACTTGTAAGCAAGGAAATTATATCATCCAAATCACAGTCAGAGAACTGTGACAGTGGAGAGGTGTGGTGGGGAAAGGATGCAGACAATGCCAAGGCCTTGGCAGAATTTGGGCAGAAGGAACTATGGGCGGTGAACAGGAGGGGTCAGATGCCTAACACGTTGAGGTCATAGAATCAACAGGATTGGCCAGCTAATTGGCTGTGGGGTGTGAGGAGGAGGAGAGATGCAATGATGACTTTGTGGTTTCGATCCTGAGCAACTGGACCGGCAACAGTGGCACTCACCAAAACAGGAAACACAAAAGGCGCCACCGTCACTTTCCACCAAGAAGCCCGGTACAAACCCTTTTTGTTATCCCTCAGTTCAAATTGAAGCTTTATTCACCTCTGTGGTTTTTCTTTAGGGTATTACTGGGCTCTTGTTTCAGAGATGTACTTTACAGGTCTTTATCACACGCATCAGAACAGCATCCTGTTGGGTGAGCGACTCATAGGATGATTATCTGTGTGTGAAATGGCACAGATAATCAGTGTGCTAGGTAGATCCCCTGGAGAAGGAGATGGCAACCCACTCCAGTATTCTTGCCTGGGTAAGCCCATGGACAGAGGAGCCTATGAGCTACAATCCACCGGGTCGCAAATAGTCTGGGCACGACTGAGGAGGTTCGGCACTCTATTTCATTCGACATTATAGTGAACCTTCTCTGTGTCAAATCCAGCACCCATATAGCATTATCTTAAGCCGTCAACAAAATCCTTATTGAGAAGAAATCAGACCCAGGGTCGAGGAGGAGAAAACATGGAGTCAGGGGCCTGGGAACAAGGGACAGGAAGTTGGCTTCCCGGGAGTGGGGGCGGGGAAAGACATGTATCTCGGGGGCAGAGACTCAGCATTCATTTGCATAACCAGCATGCACTGCGCACAATATAGATTGAATTTACTATTTTAATTCATCGTAGATTTCTTTTAAATGTAATATTTCGATGAATGAACCCTCACGCACTTAAGTGAAAAGATCTGCCGCAAATTCTTGACCCAGAGTTACCCTTGATGCTGCTCACCCTAACTGTTTTAAGAGTGCTCATTCCCAAGGTGGGTCTTTTGCGTTGGGCTTAGTAGGCAGCTAGGTGGTAGGGCATACGATTTGTGCCTTTCACAATTTTTGGAGGCTTTGTCAATTAGACAAAGCCAATATGGTTGTATCCAAAAACAGACCTTACAAAATAAGAATTTTGGGGCAGGTTTTTTTGTTTTTTTTTTTTCCTGGGCTTGTTATACTTGTCAGTTTTTTTGTGTGTTTGCCTATTGTGTTAGGGTTTGGGCTGTTCAGTTGATTCTCTTAGCAGTGTCTCATTGTTTTCTAACTCCATGGCCTGCAGCCTTTCGAAATTCTTGGTGTTATCTAACCACCTGATTTTTCTGTAGTTTTCTTTCTTCTCCAATTTTTAGTTCTTCTTAGCATCATGGTCTTTTCCTGTCAGTCGGTTTTTTTCATGTGGTGGTCAAAGTATTGGAATTTCAGTGTCAGCATCAGTTCTTCCAATGAATATTCAGAACTGCTGATTTCCTTTAGAAAGGACTAGTTGGGTCTCCTTGCATTGGAGACTCTCGAGCGCCTTTTCCAAGACTACAGTCCATCAGCCTCAATTCTTTGGCCTTCAGCTCTCTTTACAGTGCAACTCTCACATCCATACATGAGTGCTGGAAAAACCATAACTTTGACAGGACAGACCTTTTTCGGCCAAGTAATATCTCTGCTTTTTAATACGCTGTCTTGATTGGTGATAGCTTTTCTTCCAAGGAGCAAGTGTCTTTTAATTTCATGGCTGAAGTCACTGTCCTCAGTGATTTTAGAGCCCAAGAAAGTAAAGTCAGTCACTGTTTGCATCGTTTCCCCATCTATTTGCCATGAAGTGATGGGACCGGATGCCATGATCTTCCTTTTCTGAATTTTGAGTTTTAAGCCACGTTTTTCACTCTCCTCTTTCACTTTCATCAAGAGGCTCTTTAGTTCTTCACTTTCTGCCATAAGGGTGGTGTCATCTGCATATCAGAAGTTATTGATGCTTCTCCCCGCAGTGTTGATGCCAGCTTGTGCTTCATCCAGCATGGTATTTCGCATGATGTACTCTGCATTCACGTTAGATAAGCAGGGTGACAATATGCAGCCTTGATGTACTCCTTTCCCGATTTGGAACCAGTCTGGGTTTCAATGTCTGGTTCTAACTGTTGCTTCATACAGCAACTCCATGTCTTGATATTCAGAAGAATGGATTGTTGTTTAATACATAAAAAATCAAATTTCCAGGAACACTGGATAACACTGAGCAAGCTTACTGGAATGTTATTAAGTATCCAAAAGTTCATCCTCAATGCCATGTACACATGGAGTTCTAGATAGAAACTATCTTAAACCCACAAAAGCAAATGGTGACATTCTCTTTGAATTTCACAAGAGTTATGAAATATTGGGGGATTTTAACAATAACAAATGAATGTCATATAATACACTAGAAAGGCTCTGGGAAATCCCCTCAGGTCACTAAAAGGAATTTGATGGTTTCCTTTCTTGTTCAATATCCATAACAAATCTATCAGATTTAGACCTACAAATAGCAGCGTGGCCATCTTGAGAGTATTATTTTCAATGGATTTACACATCACAGGGATCCAGTTACGATATCACTGTCCTAGGTGTTTGGGCACATTTCCATGATGACAGGAAGGATATTTCATATTTATATATCGTTCTTACTCCTTACATTTGTCAGAAAGTGAAAAATGCATTGTTTATACTTTACATCACTGAAAACTCTTAGGTTTACAAACTAAAGGAGATTTGATATTTTTTAAAACCACATTTTTTTTCTGGTTCTTGCTCCTAGTGATAACCCCTTTCACCCCCTTGACATCACCGTGACCTTTCATTCCAGCTTTGCTATGAATTCCAAGAAGTCACGCCACAAGTAAAGAATTCAATAAAATCGAATTCTTCACTTTCCTGTTTGTTTCCTGTATTAGTTTTCTATTGATGCTGTACCAGATTACCACAGCTTAGTGGCTTAAAGCAATGAAAAAAGTCCAAAATGGTTCAGCTTTCCTGCCTTCCTCCTGAAGGTGCTGGGGGAGAATTTCTTTCATTGTCTTTTGTAGCTTCTACTGGTCACCTGTATTTCTTCACTCAAGATCCCTTCCTGCATCTTGAATGCCAGCAGCAAAGCATCTTCAACTTGATCAATGTCTCTCCCTTATGCTTCTATCATTGTATCTCTTTCTCTGCCTCTCCTCCTTCTCCTCTCCTCCACCCTCACTGCATACAAAGTAACATACTCATAGTTTCTAGGGAGGAGGACATGGACACCTTTGGGGACCATTAAAGTGAAGAGGAACTAAAAAGCCTCTTGACGAAAGTGAAAGTGGAGAGTGAAAAAGTAGGCTTAAAGCTCAACATTCGGAAAACGAAGATCATGACATCCGGTCCCATCACTTCATGGGAAATAGATGGGGAAACACTGGAAACAGTGTCAGACTTTATTTTTCTGGGCTCCAAAATCACTACAGATGGTGACTGCAGCCATGAAATTAAAAGACACTCCTTGGAAGGAAAGTTATGACCAACCTAGATAGCATATTAAAAAGCAGAGACATTACTTTGCCAACAAAGGTTCGTCTAGTCAAGGCTATGGTTTTTCCTGTGGTCATGTATGGATGTGAGAGTTGGACTGTGAAGAAGGCTGAGTGCTGAAGAATTGATGCTTTTGAACTGTGGTGTTGGGGAAGACTCTTGAGAGTCCCTTGGACTGCAAGGAGATGCAACCAGTCCATTCTGAAGGAGATCAGCCCTGGGATTTCTTTGGAAGGAATGATGCTAAAGCTGAAACTCCAGTACTTTGGCCACCTCATGCGAAGAGTTGACTCATTGGAAAGGACTCTGATGCTGGGAGGGATTGGGGGCAAGAGGATAAGGGGACAACAGAGGATGAGATGGCTGGATGGCATCACTGACTCGATGGACGTGAGTCTGGGTGAACTCTGGGAGTTGGTGATGGACAGGGAGGCCTGGCAGGCTGCGATTCATGGGGTCGCAAAGAGTCGGACATGACTGAGTGACTGATCTGATCTGATCTGATTCTGCTAACCACACCCCCAACCCCATTCCTCTCTGGGTCTTGTACCTCAGTGACTGCTTCTCCAGCTGCTCAGCTAGTGATGTTAGAAACTTTTGAGGCATCTTCCACTCCTGTCTTGCATCCCTTACATGCAAAGTTTCCCAGGTCCCACATATTCTGCAGCTGAACCTCCTCATAAATATACAATCCATCCATCTTAATCATCACTGCCTCTCTTCATGCCCTCTCTCTACTTTTTTACCCTGGATTCATGAAACACCATCCAAATTGCTTTCCTGCCTCCTGTCTTGTTCCTCTATTCAATCAAATATCAGCTCCTGTTTCCAGTCTTCCCAATCCCTGGTACCGTGCTCTTTCATGCTTCAGAGATTTTTTTTCTATGTTCCCATCTGGCAGTGATGGCTTTCTCCTTTCTGCCCCTCCTAGACTTGGTCATGCTCCAAGGGCCTGCTCAGTCTTCAGCACCATGATGCTTGCTAATGCACTCAACAGGAATTGTTAGAAGGTGTGTTAGCCCAGCACTTCATAAATACGGTGGCACCTACCATGGTTTAGGGTAGTTCTCTGTTTATATGGCTTGTTCTGGCTATGTGATATTTCATAAGGGGGAGACAAGGTGTTATGACTCTACTTTTCAGGGTGAGAGTCCAAATTCTCCCTCTTTCCCCATCCTTTCCAATCTCCTTTGTTTTTCCCCACCCCACCGCCAACTTGCCCTCCTTGCAGCTCTGTTAAGTTTAGATAATCTCCTCTCATATGCATGGTCAGTGGAAGCTTCTTGCAACCCCCAGTTAGATTTTCAGCTTCTTTCTCTGTGATTCCATTGCTTCTTATATGTGCCTCTCTTCACTTTAGACATAACCTCATTGCATGACAGTTGGCCATTACATATGTATTTCTTTCCTAGATTCTGGGGAGAAGGAATTACATACCTTTCATCTCTGTGACCCTAGTGCATGGCCACACAGTACATGGCACATTGTTATTGTTTAGTCACTAAATTGTGTCCAGCTCTTTGTGACCCCACGGACTGCAACATGCCAGAACTCTTTGCCCCCCACCATCTCCCAGTATTTGCCCAAGTTCGTGTCCATTGAATTGGTGATGCCATCCAACTAGCCATCCTCTGTCGCCCTCTTCTCCTGGCTTCAATCTTTCCCAGCACCAGGGTCTTTTCCAATGAGTTGACTCTTCACATTACATGTCCAAAGTATTGGAGCTTCAGCTTCAGTATCAGTCCTTCCAATGAGTATTCAGGGTTGAATACATGGCATGTAGTGACTGCTTAATGTAAATGTATTGAGTACATAATTAAAAATAAGTGAATGCACAGATATACCCATTGCCACCTTCTCTACCTGGAAAATAGAACTCATTTAACTGTTGGTGTCCCTGTTTAATTGTCTCCCAGGCTAAATAATATGGGGACTGCATCTAGTTTATTGTAACCTAACTTAACCATGTAGAGCATTCTAGGTGCTCAGTAATTGTGTGGGGTTGAACGGGATGCTCTTTTTTCATCCCTTTTGCAAGAACTTAATTCAGATAAAGTTAAACCAGAGTTTAATTCTGGCAAGAAGCCTGAAATTGAATATTCTGACTGTCATGAATATTGTACTAGACATCACACCATCTGTGCTCTGTCGGGATTCTGTAATGAACTTGTGCGGCATGGCCTGAGGTTCATCACTTCACCTTTTGAAACATCTCTGTCCTCATGTTGAAAACTTGCCGGCCTGTTCCTCACAGTATTGCCAAGATCAAACAGGATACTAGCAGGGCATCTTGAAAAAAGGCACAGACTGCTATTTGAGTGCAATTTATTGTTGGGATTCTGCTTTGGGGGAAAAAATGGTATTTTGCTTTGTCTTGATAGTTCACGCTCTTGGAAATCCTCCATCTTCATGCTGATGGAGAAGGAATAGAGGACAAGCCTTTATGCCTCTATATAACCTGGACAGTTACCGTGGGAATTGAATATCTTCCTTCTATGTGGCCCTTCGAACTCACAACTCTTCCAAAGATAGCAGGCTTCCTCCATCGTCTGCCTGTCACGAGGTGTTTGTATAGGAACTGGGGGTTTAAGAACCCTTGAAGCTGTTGCTGATTGTATGAGAAGAAATACCTCTCTTCCTGGGGGGTCACTTGTTTTTGAGCCAACCTGAATATACAGGTCTGCATGATTGGCTGCCATCCCCCACGATAAGGAATCCAGAGAATTGCCATCTTCAGGAAGGCCAAGGCCACCTTGCAGGATTCCCTGTGATGTACTCCCTTGACTGGTTCAGTTCAGTTCAGTTCAGTTCAGTCACTCAGTCGTGTATGAGTCTTTGTGACCCCATGAATTGCAGCACGCCAGGCCTCCCTGTCCATCACCAACTCCCAGAGTTCACTCAAACTTATATCCATCGAGTTGGTGATGCCATCCAGCCATCTCATCCTCTGTCATCCCCTTTTCCTCCTGCCCCCAATCCCTCCCAACATCAGAGTCCTTTCCAATGAGTCAACTTTTTGCATGAAGTGGCCAAAGTACTGGAGTTTCAGCTTCAGCATCATTCCTTCCAAGGAAATCCCAGGGCTGATCTCCTTCAGAATGGACTGGTTGGATCTCCTTGCAGTCCAAGGGACTCTCAAGAGTCTTCTCCAACACCACAGTTCAAAAGCATAAATTCTTCAGCGCTCAGCCTTCTTCGCAGTCCAACTCTCACATCCATACATGACTACTGGAAAAACTAGCCTTGACTAGACGGACCTTTGTTGGCAAAGTAATGTCTCTGCTTTTGAATATGCTATCTAGGTTGGTCATAAATTTCCTTCTAAGGAGTAAGCATCTTTTAATTTCATGGCTACATTCACCATCTGCAGTGATTTTGGAGCCCCCAAAAATAAAGTCTTCCACTGTTTCCCCATCTATTTCCCATGAAGTGATGGGACCGGATGCCATGATCTTCATTTTATGAATGTTGAGCTTTAAGCCAACTTTTTCACTCTGCTCTTTCACTTTCATCAAGAGGCTCTTTAGTTCCTCTTCACTTGCTGCCATAAGGGTGGTGTCATCTGCATATCTGAGGTTATTGATATTTCTCCCGGCAATCTTGATTCCAGCTTGTGCTTCTTCCAGACCAGCATTTCTCATGATGTACTCTGCATAGAAGTTAAATAAGCAGGGTGACAATATACAGCTTTGACATACTCCTTTTCCTATTTGGAACCAGTCTGTTGTTCCATGTCCAGATCTAACTGTTGCTTCCTGACTTTCAAGAGGCAGATAAGGTGGTCTGGTATTCCCATCTCTTGAAGAACTTTCCACAGTTTGTTGTGATCCACACAGTCAAAGGCTTTGGCATAGTCAATAAAGGAGAAATAGATGTTTATCTGGAACTTTTTTGCTTTTACAGTGATCTAACGGATATTGGCAATTTGATCTCTGGTTCCTCTGCTTTTTCTAAATCCAGTTTGAACATCTGGAAGTTCATGGTTCACGTATTGCTGAAGCCTGGCTTGGAGAATTTTGAGCATTACTTCACTAGCATGTGAGATGAGTGCAATTGTGCGGTAGTTTGAGCATTCTTGACTGGTAGAAGGACATTTATCCTGTCTCTGTCTGAGGCAGGGGCTTCCTTAGTGCTACGGTGCACGTGCTTAGTCGTGTCTGACTCTTGCAACCCCCATAGACTATAGCCCACCAGGCTCCTCTGTCCATGGATTCTCCAGGCAAGGATACTGGAGTGGGTTGCCATTTCTTTCTCCAAGGGATCTTTCCGACCCAGGGATCAAACCTGGGTCTCCTGTATTGCCGGCAGATGCTTTATTGTCTGAGCCACCAAGGAATCCCTCTGCAATGCTGGAGTTATTCTGTTTTATACTGCTTAATGCTGTGCTTCCATCATGAGGTTGTCAGTGTGATATCTGAAAACTGATCATTCATGCATGACTCGATGAGTCCTAGACCTGACTCCCTGACTCCTCGCCTCCCTTCCCCTTCCCTCTCCCATGCTAGACAGTGGCTCAAGCACATCTGAGTTGAGTGTTCTTTGGTGTCCAATGTAGGGGACTATCTTATGTGTGATATTTTTGACCCAAGTTCTCCCTCTTCCTCCTTTCTTTCCAATGTGCCTGGCTCTTCCCTTCCCAACTGGCCCTTCCTGCAGCTCAGTTACTTCTAGATCATCTGTTCTAATACGCATGCTCTGCAATCCCCATTGGCTGTCCTTCCTCATTCCCAGCTCCTGCGTGGTCATCTTTTCTTCTCTTTCTCTCTCCCTCCCCACCTTCCTGTCTCTGTCATCTTTTTCCTTGCTCCATCCTCATCTCCTGCCCCACTGCTCACTGTCATTCAAGACCTCTACAACAATCCCACTGCAGTTTGCTGCTTGCTAAGATTCAGAACATTCTAAAGCTGGAAGACAGTTTCAGGATCATCACAGCAGAGGAGTAGTCAGAACTATAGCGCTTTAGCAAAGAACGTAAAAGCTGTCGAGATTTGAAATGGACTTAGAAGTCATAAAGTGTCAAAGATACTGATCTCTAAAGCCATGAAAGTGCTTGGATGCCCCCTTTAGAATTTGCTGAAAACCTTTGACTGCCTCCATATTTCTCTCCTAGTCAAAGCTGCTTTTCCTGGAGTGCCAGAATTAAAGTTAAAGTCCCTTTTATAAGCATTCCTCATGTATTTTGTGGAGATGGTGATGGCACCCCACTCCAGTACTCTTGCCTGGAAAATCCCATGGACGGAGGAGCCTGGTGGGCTGCAGTCCATGGGGTTGCGAAGAGTCGGACATGACTGAGCAACTTCACTTTGACTTTTCACTTTCATGCATTGGAGAAGGAAAGGGCAACCCACTCCAGTGTTCTTGCCTGGAGAATCCCAGGGACGGGGGAGCCTGGTGGGCTGCCATCTCTGGGGTCGCACGGAGTCGGACACAACTGAAGCAACTTAGCAGCAGCAGCATGTATTTTGTCTATTCTTTCACAATATTGTTTGGTTTATTTTCTCACAGAAAATCTATAAGGCTATTTTTGTTACCTGTATACTAGCTCTAAAAGAACTTTTATAAGAGTAAGTCAGAAATTCCTGAACAACTTTAGCTAAATTAGAATTTACATTTTTGCTTCCAAGATGGCTCTTTCCAAGGACTGATACTTACTTAGACATATAGGTTCCAGTACGTGCATTATTAGTCACTGTTGGAATTCTGTGTCTTCATTATATCGGTGCTTCATGAAATATGGGTTCCCTGCTCCCAACAACCACTGTCAACACCTGCTATTGGCCTGCATGTGAGCTAGGCTTACTTACACCTTGCATCAACACTAAACTCTTCTTTTCAACTAATGTCTATAACCGTTTCTAGGAGTTTCTTTTGGTTTTTATGCCTTCACACCCTCTGTAGTCCCAAATGAGTCATTTTAAATCAGATGCTCAGATATCTGAAATAAATAAGACAAATGTTGGAGGGAAAAAAAATGAGAAACCGAATAGACACATTTTCATGCTGTGAAGACTGACTTTGGAGGAAGAGTTAAGCCCCAGGGTGGCCATTTATCTGTGTCTTGTGCCTCAGTTTCTTTACCCATAAAAGTGGCTTGGGAAAATTAATAAGCAATGGATCCAGTTGTTCTTCTACAATAAGCAGAGAGAGAAAAATCATCTACCATAACTCAGTGTTAGCTTTCTTCTTCTGTGGCCTGAAAAGGTTAGTGTTAGTCTGAAAATCTAGAAGAAAAGTCCCCCAAGATATGTGTAGGATATTCTTTGATAGACTCATGCTCTCATTTCTGGATAAGCCATATTATAGTCTTTCCATGTGCTCTTATGGCTGTGTGTATGCTCAGTCATGTTCAACTCTTTGTAACCCCATGGTCTGTAACCCACCAGGGATTTTTCAGGCATGGGATTTCCCAGGCAAGAATGCTGGAGTGGGTAGCCATTTCCTTCTCCAGGGAATCTTCCCGACCCAGGGATAGAACCTGCGTCTCCTGCAACAGCAGGTAGATTCTTCCCACTGAGCCACCTGGGAAGCCCTCCTCTAATAGCTGAGATGGCCTTTCTCTTTTCTCTTTGCTGCTGACAGTGGCATTACCTTCCATCGTTGTCAGTGTGTCAGTATTGCTGTTTAGGCATCAGGGCTACTCACTTTTGTAAATTTGCTTTTCTCTCTCTCTCTCTTTTATACCATGCTAATTAACACCATATTTTTAAAGGTAACTCCCTTTAATTGTTTAGATAGAAAATTATAATACTGAATTTTATAATTTTGATTTAAAAAGCCTTAGTGATTGATAGCAGCAACTGCTAAACTATCAAAAATAATGGTTACGTTGTACATTATTGCCCTCCCTCTCACCCTGAATAAAGAAATATCTCCTAGGGCTGTACTGTGCTTTATAATGGCTATTAGCCACATGTGGCTTTTTAAATTCAAATGGATAAAAATGAAATAAAGGTAAAAATTCAGTTCTGTGGTCAGAGTGGCCACATGTCAAGTGCTCAGTAGCCATAAATAGCTTGTGGCTATCATATGGGACAGTGCAGGAAAAAAATTCCGTCATCATAGAAAGTTCTAGACAATGATGTGCTAGGGTGTGGCTTTTGGCTTTCAGTGTAAGAGAGGTCAACAGTGACATCCTAATGGGCATTATTTCTATTCTTTAATTCTTTAAGGAAGTATGCATTCATTTTTATCTCTTTTGTTACCTCTTGAAATGTTCATATTATCTCTTTCTCATTAAAGTATAGAATCCTGTGTCCATGGATTTCCATTTACCGAGTTATCCTAATATTTCTGAAACAAATCATCCTGGATTTGGGATTATGTTTATTCTAAAGTATTACAAGATTCTATTTATTACTTTATTTTAATGTTTTATTTTGAAGTTCGTGAGTGACACACTAAAACTTTTATTAAGCCTATGAAGTTTTATAATTGAGACCATAATTATCTCCAAGAAAGAATTTGCTAAAATGCAGAATTGCTCCTCCGGAGACTTCAGAAGTATTCCCTCAGTAAGTCTATAATTTCTTAGCATTCTTTAGAATTCTGAGTTTGGGATGGGGAAGGTCACTTAAACACTAGATTTCGTCTCTTCTTAAAGAATTTACTAACAGAAGTTGTCTCTTCCTTATTCTTGAGGTTTTGAAGTTTTCTTCTCTTTATTGTTTGATTAGTATTATCTTGTTTAGAGTGATGGTGAGTTCTCAGAATGCTGGATATATGCACCATTGTTGTTCTTGTTTAGTCACCCAGTCATGTCCAACCCTGCGACCCCATGGACTGCATGCAGCACACCAGGTATTTCAATATACCCAAATCCCCAGGAAAGTATAAGTAATGTAAACTTTTTTGTTATTTTAGATAGCTACCTGAAACCCAGATTTGAGTATGTAGATATCACTATAACTGATATATTTGTGACATTCATATTAATTAAGATATACTCTGTGCTTTAATTAGGCACTTCAGAAAATTAATGATTTTATCAGATTGTTTTCATCTCAGTTTTTAATTAACTTGGCATGATTTGTTCATTAATTAAGTTTTTACTAAAATGCCATCTGTAAATGCATTTTTCTTCTGTTTCAATAATTCAGCTTCAAATAAATGAGGGCAGGAGAGATGAAAATATTCATTTCAAAGTTTGGATAAATGGAATCTTCAAAGGTATTAGAGGTATTTGCTCTGGGCACAGGACAAGTATGTTCAGCAAGTCTGTGTCGCTCCTCGTGCATACTAAGTCGCTTCAGTCATTCCAAGTCTTTGCGACCCCATGGACTGTAGCCCACCAGGCTTCTCTGTCCATAGGATTCTCCAGGCAAGAATACTGAAGTGGGTTGTCGTTTCCTCCGCCAGAGGATCTTCCCAACCCAGGGATCGAACCTGTGTCTCTTACGTCTCCTGTATTGCCAGGTGGGTTGTTTACCACCATGACAGATTTGTTTCATAGGCTACCTTAGACCAAAATGGGGCCATAGAAATGGGGAGAAAGAAGCAATATCATTGAGATGACGGGAGGTTTTCAATAAAACTGAGCAGACAACTAATACACAGCAAGCAATGCAACACAGCATGTAAAACAAGTTAAAATATAATCAGGGGGAAAAAATCTAGTACTTGAGTTCAAGAAAGTCCTAGTGCACAATGGTAGAATCAGGGTGATTGAAATTTATATCAGTTCTAGCAAAAAATAATTGACAGTATCAGTTGACTTAAAGCTCTAATAAGAGGCAAGTATGACTTGGGAACTAAGCAGTGTACTCTGAGGCTGCATTAATAGAATCGTAGCATTTAAAATGGAAAAATCATTAGAATTGCTGTTCTCTGCACTGGTCAGAACACAGTACATAAAGGAGAGGTATGAAATAGCTAGATTTAAAACATGCACACATATGCACACACACACTTGTGTAGGCACACACACAGTCCATTCACCAAAAAGCATATATATAAATGTCCTGATTTAGTACTAGGTGGCATGAGAACATTCCAAGGGGTATCTAACCAGCTTTTTCTAAAAAAATTCTAATTTATGTTTGGCTGTGCTGGGTCTTCACTGGTGTGCAGGCTTCTCTGGTTGTGGTGCGCAGGCTTCTCATTGTGGCGGCTTCTCTTGCTGAGGAGCACTGCTCTAGGGCTCGCGAGCTTCAGTAGTTGTAGCACATAGGCTCAGTAGTCGTGGTTCCCAGGCTCTGGAGCACAGGCTCAGCAGTTGTGGTGCATGGACTTAGTTGTTCTGTGGCATGTGGGATTCTCCCGGACCAGGGATCGAACCCGTGTTTCCTGTGTTGGTGGGCAGACTCTTTACCACTGAGCCACCAGGGAAAGCCTAAACAACTTTAACATAACTATTCAACTGTAGCATCTGATGATGGGTTACATGTACATTTTCTGTACAGTCAGTAATTAATAAAGCATAATAAATGTACTCAGAAATTTATTATTTCATTAGCAATAATCAAAATATCAGAATCGGTTGCTTTTCAGTTTAAATTAAATTAATGTACTTTGGTTTTACAGTCATCTTTCAGCATGTTCAATTGTTTTAACCAGTTTATTTTTGTAATCGTTCATGTTGGATTCCGTATTTACAGTTAATGTATTTTGAAATTGAGCTACCATTCACTTAACTCTTTCCATGTTCCCTCCTGGATTACCATAAACACTTTCCACTCCTTTAATTGATTTTACCTCCCATATGAAATGTCAACTATTTAAAAAATATATATATATATATATATATATGGAAACTCCAGTACTTTGGCCACCTGATGCGAAGAGTTGACTCATTGGAAAAGACTCTGATGCTGAGAGGGATTGGGGGCAGGAGGAGAAGGGGACGACAGAGGATGAGATGGCTGGATGGCATCACTGACTCGATAGACGTGAGTCTGAGTGAACTCCAGGAGTTGGTGATGGACAGGGAGGCCTGGCGTGCTGCAATTCATGGGGTCGCAAAGAGTCAGACACAACTAAGCGGCTGAACTGAACTGATATATATAATCAAATCATGTATTAGAATTGTTTTGGCAATTTATGAATATTTGCTTTTGGTCTAAATATCAGTACTTAATATGAACTAATCTTCAACTTCATTGTTAATTTTAAATACCGATCTATCTATCTGATCTGCTTTTTAATTTGTGTTGAAAATTTTACTTATTAAAGTTTCATTTCTGTTTCATTTACAATTTAAAATTTTTTGAGTTGCTTGTTGTAATAGAAAGACTCATTAAAAATTAAGATTCATAGAAAGATTCATCAAAAATTAGATAAATTG
This sequence comes from Bos indicus x Bos taurus, assembly GCF_003369695.1. NCBI lineage: Eukaryota > Metazoa > Chordata > Mammalia > Artiodactyla > Bovidae > Bos > Bos indicus x Bos taurus. Next base: position 144,049 of record NW_020867537.1, on the reverse strand, counting down.
CTTAAAATAGAAAAAATGGGGAGTGTCTTTTAAAAACATCCAGACTAAAATCAGAAGTAGCTGAAACAGTCTTTTTATATTAAAAATGCTTATTTTTGAATTAAAAATAGTTTTCCATATGGGAAGTTTACCTTATTTGTCTTTTGCCAGACTTTTTGCATTTTTAGAATTCTTATGTTACCCTTACTTAACTTAAATTTCAGATAATATGTATCAGTCACTAAAATCTAACATTCCACTTAAAACCATTAAAGTGATTAAACCTAAAATGGTTAGATTTGGTGTTTTGGGCTTCTTGGAAAATTAACTTTTGGCAAATTGACCTTGTGTGAAAGCTAAGAGAAATCCTAACTTAAGTTTATAAGATGTGAAAAGAATCTTTAAGGAAGATAGTTTTGAGCCATTTTCTACAATTTCCATTTAATGAAGATAGTTTGGAGCCATTTTCTACAATTTTCAGAGTGGATAAAAAGAAATGATTAATTATGATAAAATGAAGGCTTTAGACTAGCTGTGTAGGTTCATTTTCTCTCATAAGGAACATGAATATCAGGCACCTAATTGATCAAAGGGACATTTCTCCTGAGTTCTAAAACTAATTGGTTACCTACGTACACACCAGCCTTGGAGAAGTTTAATCAGAATCTCATTCAATTTTTTCGATCAGTGATCTTTGAATGAATAGAGGATCTTTTGCATACCTTCTTACCATGTTAAATGTACCCCCTGGTATATACGATAGACTCACCTTCTGCATTACTTCCCCTGAGATTGGCCCAGTTTGGATTCCAAAGTAGACATGATCCCTGTCATTTGCCAGAACAAAGGGCTCAATAACATAGGATCCTTCTGAAAACAGCAAGCCAGCAAGTGGGCACCTCCTTTGTGCAGAGCAGGTCCTCAGAGGTGAATTACATTTGGAGAAAGAAAAGTAAAAATAGGATAGAATGTTTCATGAAGGGGGTCACTCTTAAGACCCTGCTCATAGCTCCAAACTCACTGTTTTTAGTGTGTTTGCCACGTTCATTCATTAGCCAGGGCGCTGTGTGAGGGAAGAGACAGGGTGGACCCTGACTGTTCTGTTGCCATAGTGATGACATTTGAGCTTCTTTGGAGTGGTGAATCTGATTAGTCAGGTCAGTGTTTTCCCTCATTTCACTTCTTTACATAGGCAAAGAAACTCTGAAAAAGACAGTTGCATGTGGATTTGTATTTGATTAAAGTGTAAATATTTTTCACGCCAGCTCATCTATGGATTGGTAAGACGATCCACAGCCCAGCTGTATCATATATCACTTTGCCCGGATGCCATGGTGAATGGCAATGTTAAGCCAGCAGGTAGAAACAAACAGCCTGCTTGGTGCTAGAGTAGCTAGACCTCAGTGACCTTTGCCACCTCCCAACCAGGCTTTCCTTCTGGAGCTTCAGTGAAAAAGAGTCAAAGTCTCTGTGTATTTGTGTTGATTGGGTGGCCAGCTCCTAGTTAATCTCTATTGAAAAGAACAGGAGTGGAAAAAGAAAATGAGGGCGTTAAACGTAGTCTTTGTTTGCTTAAAAATGTATGCGTTGATGGCCAAGCCAAATCCAAGGTATTCTAGGTTCTTGCATGCTTCACTGAAAGAAGGGATGAAAAGGGGTCCCAGTGCACATGGGACTCTATCTCATAGAAGCCAGCCGAGTCATCTTTGGGTTTCAGAAGGCCTGTGACAGGGAGTCCCAGGACACCAGGAAACAGTGGGGAGGGAGCCTGCTTCTCCCTTTTTCCTATCAACTACCTTTGTTTGGTGGCCCTGATTAGATAACGCTTATTAGCAAACAGCCAGCAGACGGTGCTGTTTGGTTTAGCACTAAATTGAGAGCTTCCTGGTTTTTGTTTTCTTTTCTTAAGGCACTAAGATAAAGAGAGTTCCCCTTTTATTTTCAAGAGCCTGATCCTGTCATCAGGTCTGTCTAAATACCACTCCTTGCTGTTAGCAGGGGGTCCTCACAGATCATCTCAATACATTTTCTAAGTTCAGAGTAAGAAAAAAGAAAATAAATTCATAGGCCTCTTTTATAGCCTTGGTATCATTTTCAAGTGATAAAAAAAGTCCAAGAAAAAGTAGATGCCAGCCTTCACTTCCCCCTCCTGCACGCAAACAGATGCCCCCCACCCACACCCATCACTGTCAGCTCTCCGAAGTGTGTTGTTGCATGGCACAACAACATTGTTTGTTTCATGGCACTTCATTGCTCAGCTGCTCACCGAGAAAAGAAACTCATTGAGGTTTATAGAAACTGATATATAAAAATTGCCAAGTATTATAAAATGAACCCTAACCAATTAACAGACGGGAAGGGTGTGTGGGTAACCCTGTTGGGAAGGTCCTCTATAGTTGGTGCCTGGAACTAGTCCTACCATGTCACCCCTGGGGGGTAGTGAGGAGGAGGGTGAGGCTCTGGATCTCTAAGGATCATTCCAGAACTAACATTTTTGAGCCACGGGCTTCCTTCATGGCTCAGTGGGTAAGGAATCTACCTGCAATGCGGGAGACACAGGTGACATGAGTTCAATCCCTGGTTGGGAAGATCCCTTGGAGAAGGAAATGGCAACCCACTCCAGTATTCTTGCCTGAAAAATCCCATGGACAGAAGAGGCTGGCAGCCTACAGTCAATGGGGCCGCAAAGAATCCAACATGACTGAATGACCAAGCATAACAGGGCTTCCCTCGTAGCTCAGGTGGTAAAGAATCTGCTTGCCATGCAGGAGACCCAGTTCGATTTCTGGGTAGGGTAGATCCCCTGGGGAAGGAATGGCAACCCACTCCAGTATTCTTGCCTGGGAAATCCCATGAACAGAGGAGCCTGGAGGGCTACAGTCCACAGGGTTGCAAGAGTCAGGCATGACCTAGGGACTAAACTACCAGCACTATTTTTATATTCTATTTAATGGTAATTGAGCTTCAAGAAAGGATTAACGTCATCACTACGGCCTTATCTGCTGCTGCTGCTAAGTCGCTTCAGTCATGTCCGACTCTGTGCAACCCCTTAGACAGCAGCCCACCACGCTCCCCCGTCCCTGGGATTCTCTAGGCAGGAACACTGGAGTGGGTTGCCATTTCCTTCTCCAATGCATGAAAGTGAAAAGTGAAAGTGAAGTCGCTCAGTCATGTCCTACTCTTAGCGACCTCATGGACTGCAGCCTACCAGGCTCCTCCGTCCATGGGATTTTCCAGGCAACAGTACTGGAGTGGGGTGCCATTGCCTTCTCCAGAGGCCTTATCTGTCCAGGGGCTAAAAAAAATCCTTTCCAGTTTCCTGAAGGTAAACATACAGTTGTCTCCAGAAATCCTGTACTTTTGGAACCTGAAAAGTCACGAACCTTCCTGATACATCCCCTTTGCTCTAAAGGGACATTATTTCTTGATTGCTAAAAGACAAGTTGGGTTGTTATTAATGATTTTTGAAATGTCTAAGGCTGGCATTTTCTTTTTGTTTCTTTTGTTACAGGAAGGGCTGTTTCCGGTTTTGTAGGCTTTTAACTGGTAATTAGGTTGGAGGGAGGTTCAAGATGGAAGGGACATATGTATACCTGTGGCTGATTCATATTGATGTAGGGCAGAAACCAACACAACATTGTAATGCAATTAAAAAATAATTTTAAAATTAACTGATAAATTTATTAAAGTGACAAAAATCAAAATATCCCTCAAGCTCTAAGTTCATCTTGCAGATATTCTTTTTCTGCCTATAATTCAAATAACATTTTTGTATACAATAAGAGTAAATAGTTTTACGGAGGGTTTTGATTAGTGGTAAATTAATTGAACCTCAACTCAAACAATTGCTCTCATTTCTAAACTTAATTAGCTAAAATTCTTTATACATTTTAATCTACTTTTATGAGGTTAATATATTCTGTTTTCTGTTTAACCATTCAGTATCTATCTAGCCAGGCAAACTTACAACCTTAATAGGCAAAGTCTTTCTAAAAATCTCAAACCATTTTTGTAAATGTAATACATGCTATGCTATGCTATGCTAAGTCACTTCAGTCATGTCTGACTCTGTGTGACCCCATAGACGGTAGCCTACCAGGCTCCTCCGTCCCTGGGATTCTCCAGGCAAGAACACTGGAGTGGGTTGCCATTTCCTTCTCCAATGCATGAAAATGAAAAGTGAAAGTGAAGTCGCTCAGTCGTGTCCAACTCTTAGCGACCCATGGACTGCAGCCTACCAGGCTTCTCTGTCCATGGGATTTTCCAGGCAAGAGTACTGGAGTGGGGTGCCATTGCCTTTTCATTCATTTATTCAATAAGCATATATATTTAAGTTCATTACCACTTGAACTTGAAATGTTTCAACTTATTACCTTTAAAATATTAAACTACTTATAATTTTATGATTTAAATGGTTCAGTGGTTGAGTTTGTTAAATTGCAGTATCCATACTTATTTAAAGAATGGAAAGTTCACCTTGAGAGTCCAATATTATTTACCAAACAATTAAATTCTGTTGTACTTTTCAATTTACAATCACAAGTCTGAGATCAATTTCACAATGAAAATTTGAATCAAAAGGCTGATACATTTAATCTCTTGACAAATATTTACTGAATAAGCAAATAGGTCCATTTTCTAAAATGCTCTTAAAAATTAAAAATGCTTTCAGTCACATTCCCAGATTGTCATTACAAGTGCTAAATGTGTTCCTAAATTTAAAACAAAAGAATTAACCCTATTGTAGGGAAAGAGAAAATTAGCCAAGATGGCGTGATCAGGCTCTCCTGCCCCACAGCCTCTTGCTCTTGCCCCACGTTTTGTAAATAATGACTATGTAACAGCTGAGATCACTTATAGTACTGCGCATGTGCGTCACGAGGTACTCACTTGGTCATGGGCTACTTTGTGCAATACGCCTGTATGAGCTTCACCATGAAAGCCCTGGCTGCTGTTGCATTGGGGTTACATTGGAGCAACATCATGGTTATGTTACGTGAGGTTATGTTATGACTGCTGCTCCAGCTGCTGCATCATCAGGGAGAGAGGCTGTGTTATGGCTGCGTGCCAGCCATAGGCATTCCTACGGCTCCTCAAGTCTTCTTCCAACCTCTTAGCTCACATCTTGCCTACCCTGGGTTCAGCAAACAGTGTGGACAGTGTGAACAGCAAGACAATTGGTGTCACGAACAGGATCAGCAGTACACCTATAAAATTCATCTATTAACTCAGTTGAGTTTCCATCATGGATTGACTGAGGTTGTTAACTTGGTGGCTTCTGGGTTAGAGATTTGATGCAGGATGTAGGATATGAAGGCTGCAGTGATCCAGGCTGTACATCACACTGAGCCTCAACCAACATCCTTGTTTTAGAATCACCGTGTCAACCTGTGACCCTAAATCCTAAATCCATAACCCATTTCTTTTTTTATCACTCCTTTTTTAAATTGGAATATAGCTGATTTATATTGTTGTACCAGTCTCTGCTATACAGCAAAGTGACTCAGTTATACACATAAAGACATTCTTTTTTATATTCTAGTCCATCATAGTTTATCACAGGATACTGAGTATAGTTCCCTGTGCTCTATAGTAGGACCATTCGAAATGTAATAGTTTGCATCTACTAACTCCAAACTCCCAGTCAAGTGTCTCCCTATCCCCTCCCCATTCATTACCTATTTCTTTAATTTGACTTAGGTTGAAAGAAATTGGCTTTCTTTGTGTTGTCTTTCTGGCAAAAAGGCTTAAGATGTTTTAATTCTTCTGATCTGGCTCTAAAGATAATTTGAAGTTATTATTCCATCATATCCTGAGTTAGTCTTAATTCTTTCTTTGGTTCTTTTCCTGTATGGAAGGTTCCCACATGCCCACATCAGCTGGAGCCTTTGAGTTGCTGCCCCTAGAGACAGCTGATAGTCTGCAGTTGACCACAGTCCCCCAAAACACTGTCAAAGACAAGACAGGGTTTCTCAGCCTCAGCACTGCTGGCATTAAGTACCAGATCATTCTTTCTTGCGGGAGCTTCCCTGTGTCCTGTAGGATATGTACAATACAATACAATAGTACGTGTTCAGCCATGTTTGACTCTTTGTAACCCCATGGACTGTAGCCCACCAAGGCTCCTCGTGCATGGGATTTCCCAAGCAAGAATACTGGAGTGGGTTGCCATTTCCTCCTCCAGAGGATCTTCCCAACCCAGGGGTCGAACCTGCCTCTCTTGTTTCTCCTGCATTGGCAGGCAGATTCTTTACCAACTAGTTTTACCTAGGAAGCTTCCTAAATATCCTCTATCCACTAAATGCCAGTAGCATCCCCCTTCTCATTGTGACCACCAAAAATGTCTCTAGATATTACAAGATGTCCTCTTGTATGCAAAATCACTTCTCCTACACACACACACACACACACACACACATTGAGAACCACTAGCTCAGGGCAGTGGGCTATCTACCAAACACAATGGCAGAGAGATAAGACCATTTATGCCATGACTGTTGTTCTCTTGCTTATAACCTAACAGTGCCCTCAGATGGGCTCCCTGCCTGCCTCCCCTTGGGCATCTGAGTATCTATCTGCACCCTGCTTAGACTCTAAGGTAGGAAGGTCTGCTTTGGAGAATTGAGCACCATTTAGTGTGTGTGTGAGTGTGTATGTGTGAGTGTGTGTGTGTGTGTGTCTTTGTCTTTCAGACTTCATGACAGTAGATAGCATGCTTCCTAGAGGAAAGGGTTCTGTGTCAGCTTTTACCTTTGTATTAACAATTGTTACTCAAATTCTGCTGTTGAAAACATCCATTTATTTTCATGTAGTATCAGGAAGTGAGCTTTTAGAAACGCTGAGGTTTCTACATATACTCATTGTCCAAACCAGGACTCCAGTTTCATGTGAATTTCTTGACTCTTTCTTCACATTAACAATGATGAACTGGATTTTTTTCCCAAAGCCCACCTTGGCCACACTTTTGGTTAGGATAGTTTGAAATCCAAAATAATCAAAATCAGGACAGTCAAAGAAAATCCAAAGTCTTAAAAACTGAGAATACACACAGGCTCAAAGATGAAAGGGAATCTTTTGGCTTGATCTATCACACGGTACATGATAAATCATTTCTTTTCCAAGACCAGAGGAACCTGCATCTTGCCTCACAAAAGAGATACACCAGAGTCTAGCTTTATCTCAGAATACCACCCCTCTTTGAAATTAAAGGCAGATTAAATTACCCGATAAAATAAATGTCACACTGGGAGATTGCTGAAACCCATCTTAGTAAATTAAATGTTTTTAATGATGGAAACCTGGAAGAAATTCACCTTGAGCTAGTTTGCTGGGCAGCAAGCTTGATGTTCTCATGGAGGTCTTCATGAACCATTCACCAACATCTGCATGCCAAAGTCAGCTTGCACGTGAATACTTCCTTAGCATGTCAGGGCAGCTGTGTTCGTGTGAACTCTGTGCACTTGCATGCCTTTCTGTAACGTGTTTCTTATGGGCTGAGCGTGTTAGTTAGCCGGTTTTCACAAGGGTGAACCAGAACATTTATTGGGTTGGTGTGAGTTGCTATCAACATGAGGAGGAGCCAAATAAACATAGTGTTGGAGTACGCCTTAATGATGAGTTTTCAGAAGCCAGGGGGAGAGTCCACATGACATGGGCAGTTGGGCAGGGGATATGTATTTCCTTTGAATGTTCCTGTTGTATGTTTGTATGTTCCTGTTGGCTCTTATTTGGGAAACAAAAAATGTATTGTCTAATACAGTCACCATTAAAACAGAACTGAGTAACATGCAAATAGATAGAAATACAGATATATTGGTGCTACAGAGATCCAGTGTTCATATATATGAAAATAGCAGACTAATTAGAATGAAATTAAATTAGATTTCTGGCAGAATTTAAACTCAAATTTCTGTCCTGAAAATGCTAGGGAACTTTGGACCATGTGGATACATAAATAAAGTGAAAATGAAAGTCACTCAGTCGTGTCTGACTACTCTTTATGACCCCATGGACTATATAGTCCATGGAATTCTCCAGGCCAAAATACTGGAATGGGTAGCCTTTACCTTCTCCAGGGGATCTTCCCAACCTAGGAGTCAAGCCCAGGTCTCCCTCATTGCAGGTGAATTCTTTACCAGCTGAGCCACAAGGGAAGCCCAGGAATACTGGAGTGGGTAGTCTATCCCTTCTCCAGTGGATCTTCCCCACCCAGGAATCGAACCAGGGTCTCCTGCATTGCAGGCAGATTCTTTACCCACTGAGCTATCAGGGAAGCCCAAAATAAATAAATCCCAACCTTATTATTGTCCTACACAGAACGTTTAAAAAATTCTAACATTTAAAGCAAGCCCAAGTGATATTTACATAGTTTGGATATTATATTAAAGAATATATTTGAACTTTATTGTGCCTCATTTTGCATTAATATCAGCATGACTTTTGTCTTATAATTTATTGTTTATAGTAACTGTTTGCAAACTATGGCCCAAGTGCTTTTGAATACAGGGTTTTATTAGAGCACATCCATACATATTTTTTACATATTGTCTGTGGTTGTTTTTGTGCTACAACGGGCACAGTTTAGTAGTTTCAACAGAGACCATATGGCTCACAAAGCCGAAAATATGTATTCTTTGGCCCTTTCTAGAAAAAGGTTGCTTGCTCCTCAGCAAATCATTTGACGATCCATTGCAAACTGAGATAACTTCTGTATCTATGACAGAAAGGAAGGCAAGCATTTTCTTGTTGTCATTGCTTTACACAGAGTGGGTCATGGGTTTAATTAGAAAACATATCAGTTATATCCAATACTTATTTGAAGGAGTTTATGGAAGAGAGGGGAGAGAAAAAAAGTTCGTTTTTTAAGGAGGACATTTAATGATCTGCCATACTTGATTTTCTTTCAAAGAACTTAATGTTTGAAAATTTGTCCATAACATGAAACTTGCGTCCAGAGCCATATAAATAGCTCAGTGGGACTTAGAACTTCTGATAAATCATTGTTTGGGGGCTCTGAGCAAAAAGAATGTCAGATTCTGTACTTGAATTTTTCATAAGACCTAAGGCAAGGTAAAGAGAGGAGTTTATGTAATTGAAACCAGAAGAAAATGAACAAAAAATTAAAAGAAAAAAATCACGGAAAACAAATAATGACTCAAGTATAAATAGATGTTCTCTTATACATTGTACTGAATAAAAGTAACACCTAACATAAATTACATACTTTACCCATTAACTCCTACTCTTCAAGGTGTGCTGTGCTCAATCGCTCAGTCGTGTCCAACTTTTTGTGATCCCATGGACTGTAGCCCACCAGGCTTCTCTGTCTATGGGATTTTCCAGGCAAGAATACTGGATTGGGGTGCCATTTCTCTACTCTGGGGGATCTTCCTGACCCAGCTATTGAACCTGCACCTCTTGCATCTCCTGCATTGGCAGGAGGATTCTTTACCAAGTGTGATAATTCTGGCTTTACAGCTGCACATAGTGAAGCTCTGAAAGACAAGGGAACTTTCCCTCTGAATAAATATCAAGCCATCTGACTCAAAAGTCAATCTGTTTCTATTAGGATTCTCTTAAGATTATACTGTGTAACATTGTATTGTTATATCACATTTAAAAATAAACTAATCAAACAGACCACTCCTGATTAATACCATAAACCAAACCTGTCTGATAGTGATTTAATGATATATCAGTCAATTAATACCGCATAACAGAACATCCCCACATGTAGTGGGTTAGAACAGGTATGATTTATGATGTTTCTCAAGTCCACTCCAGTGTTCTTGCCTGGAGAACCCCAGGGACAAAGGAGCCTGGTAGGCTTCCGTCTATGGGGTTGCACAGAGTTGGACACGACTGAAGTGACTTAGCAGCAGCAGCAGCAAGTCTGCTGATCAGTCTTGGCTTACTCGTCTTGGCTTGGGGAGGACTCTGCTGCATTCTTCTCTTGGGACCAGCAGGCAAGCCCAGACATCTCATTTTCCTGGCAAAGGCAGAGTTGCAAGACAGTGGGTGGAAACACACAAGGCTTAGGACTGGCACTCTGTCACTTCTGCGTCCTTCCACAGGCTGAAACAAATCATATGGCTAGGTCAAGAGACAGAGAAGTATAGCCTGCCACCAGTGTGCCATGGCAGAGGGCTGGGATGCTGGGAGAAATGAAGGGTCAGGGCCAACCTTCCACTCACAGATTGATTAAAATTAAAAGGACTATTCCAAATGTTATCCATTTGAATTATCTGAAATCCAGGCCCAGAATTATGCTTGTTTTCCATTGTAATTACCCTGTAACCAAAGAGGTAGTGTTCTCTACCAAGACCTCATGACAGGAACATCTGAGGTGCACATGGAGAATTCTGGAAACAGCCTCACAGAGTTCCTTGGACCCTTTTCAACCACCCGAGTCCTATTTTATACTAAACTCTGCCCTGAGAGTAGCCAGCACTTCATTGTACTTGGTCAGAGAACATGACAGTGCTTGTTGGAGCACATTGGCCTTCCCTGGTGGCTCAGACAGTAAAGCGTCTGCCTACAATGAAGACCCAGGTTCAATCCCTGGGTTGGGAAGATCTCCTGGAGAAGGAAATGGCAACCCACTCCAATATTCTAGCCTGGAAAAATCCCATGGACAGAGAAGCCTGGTAGGTTACAGTCCATCGCAAAGAGTCAGACGCGACTGAGCGACTTCACGTTTACCAGTTACAGAAAGCAGCGACTTCTCCACCTATAGAAGATTTGCAAGTGCAGCGTGCGTGTTCGTGGATATGTACATGTGCACATGCAAGGGCAAAAAGGGAGCAGGCAGTGAAAGAACGGAATGCAGCTTCCATGTAGTTAGACTGTTGTGAAAATTTACTGAAAGTCCTAGGCTGCATTTGGTAAAAGGAATGACTTCCTTACTGTTAGTGGCTCTGAGTACTAGAGCTTGCTTGATGCCAGCCTTGTGATAAGATAACTTCCAGCCATTCTCAGGTACTTACACAGTCACTAATAGAAAATAAAACTGATGGTGAAGCTTAGAAAATAATTTTCCAGGCAGGAAGTATTGATTGGTGGGAATATTCTATAGATTCTCCTGCCGGAAGAGCAGACAATTCTGGACTTTGCCCAATGATTACCCAAAGTTTAGAGCAACCTGGATTTTTCAAGATGAGTGCACTTTCCATTTTTGTTTTCATTTTATTTTTTGACAAGACAAAGACAACTTCATATTAACATTCTTCCCCCAACACACACACACCCAAATAATCTAGTAAAAAAAGCACATGAGATGTTTACGGGTACAGCATAAAAAGGAAATGTAAATTTTAAAATTTTCTTTGTTTTCTGAAGAAAATAAGAGGCCAAGAAAATAAGTCATTTTACAGTTTTGGAATGAAGTATGTAGTCTATAGTTAGCTTCTCCGATGGCTCAGTGGGTAAAGAATCCACCTACAATGCAGGAGACAAAGGAGACTCAAGTTTGATCCCTGGGTTGGGAAGATCCCCTAGAGGAGGGCATGGCAACCTGCTCCAGGATTCTTGCCTGGAGAATCCCATGTACAGAGGAGCCTGGTGGGCTACAGTCCAGGGAGTCACAAAGAGCTGGACACAACTGAGTGACTAAGCATGCATGTAGGTTATATTACATTCTTCTTGTATCTTTAGGGAGAGGAGCTCTTAACTAGGTAACACAGACCTAACTAGTCCTCCTCTCCCTAAAGATAGGAGAAAAGGAGAGTGAGCAGTGTTTACCATGACTATAGATGGTGCAGTCATAGATTAATGAAAAGAACTATGTGTACTTTTATTTCTCCTGAGTGGAACCCTTTACCTACCCTTGACTATCCAGGGCTCACATCACAGTCACGCCTGAGCCTTCATCTGTCATGGATGTGTTTGGTGGTTGACTTGATGCAAAGTGTTCAACTAAAAAATGGATCGGTTTGAAAAAGCAGTTCCTGGATGGCATGTAGACTGTGCCCTTGAGGCTGGGCATTCTGGAAGGGGAGACCTGTGCTAAGTGGGCACAGAAGCACTGTGAGATTACATTGGAGAGGACAGGAGTCCTCGGGGGTTGGCTGAGGGTCCAGCCAAGAGTCCCCTTAACCCTCCTCTTTTTTAAAATGGAAATATAATTGATTTACAGTATTTCAGGTATACAGCAAAGTGATTCACTTCTACATAAGCATATATTCTTTTTCAGATTCTTTTTCATTATAGGTTATTATAAAATATTGAGTAGAATTCCCCATGCTATAAGTAGGACCTTGTTGGTTATCCATTAATATTGTAGATATAACAGTGTGTATATGTTAATCCCAAAGTCCTAATTTGTTCCTTCCCACCCCCTTTCCCCTTTGGTGACCATAAATTTGTTTTCTATGTCTGCAAATCTGTTTCTGTTTTGTAAATAAGTTTCTTTGTATCATTTTTTTAAGATTCACACACAAACAATATTATATATTTGTCTGACTTCATTTAGGGTGATAATATCTGGGTCCATCCATGTTACTAAATGGCATTATTTCATCCCTTTTAATGGCTGAGTAATGTTCCATTGTATATGCACACCACATATTCTTTATCCTTTCATCTGCTGATGGACACTTAAGTTGTTTCCGTGTCTTGACTGTTGTGAATAGTCCTGCTATGTATCTTTTCAAATTAGAGTTTTCGTCTTCTCCAGATGTATGCCCAGGAGTGGAATTGCTAGATCGTATGGTAGTTTTATGTTTAGTTTTTTGAGGAACCTCTATACTCTCCTCCATGGTGGCTGTACCAACTTACATTCCCACCAGCATTGCCATTAGGCTGCCTCTTGCCTAATATATCTGGCAGGTGAATTCACTTGCCTGGAATACTTAGTATGACTGTTTTTAAGTCACGCTTTACCAACCACCCTGGAGAAGGGAATGGTTTACCCACCCCAGTGGAGGATTCCTGGAGAATTCCATGGACAGAGGAGCCTAGTGGGCTATAGTTCATGGGGTTGCAAAGAGTCAGCAACACTGAGCAGCTAACACTTTCACTTTTACCAACCACAGGGACACTTCTTTTGCTAAAGAACCGAGTGCAGAGGTGGCCTGTGGAAGAGAGGTGGAAGAGAGGAGTTCAAAGTTGTGCACATGAAATGGGGGCAGAGAATCATGTATGTAGCAAGCAGCACGGTGATGTCAGTGACAGAAGTGACTAAGGAGAAACCAGGGATGGGGGCGGGAGAGGGGAGTGGAAGGCAAGGTGAAGGTGCTCTCTGAAGCAGGGAGACTACACAGGTTCCCCCAGGGTAGTAGGTAAAGGAAGGTGGCTGCACAGATGGGCAGAAAGTGACTAAGGTGACCTTGCCCGTGGGCATCATTCACCGCAAGCTTTCCTTACCTCACATCACGTTGGAAATCGTATTGATGTATTTGTGTTTCCAGTCACCTCACACTGCAGGGGAAAGTTCTGAAAATCATTAATTCCAGTTGCCTCACAGCCTAAAAGCAGCACAAGCAAGTTGAGACTACCACCTCATTCTCCCTCCAGTATTCAACTAGAATGATGTACATATATGTTTCCCACGTCCCTTGAAAATGGAGTAGTTACTGTCTGGGAGATTCTGTGAAGAAAACAAGCGTTTTACAGGATGAAAGATGCAAACTGGGGAACATCTGTAACCATTTGCCAGCCAGTGCAAAATTAATTAACCATGTACAGATTTTCAATAGTTCATTTCATCTGCTTGTTATGCAGATAGAATTTGTGATTTGCATTCTTTAAATTTTAGCAGCTTTTCCTAAAGCTTGAGAAAATGTTCACTCTATTTTAATTATGTGTGGAGGAGACTGACATGGTAAAAAAGTACTAGTAAAGATTGTTTTCAAGAAGACATACGGCCATTCAGAGACCTAACAAAACTCCTTGTCAGTGGCCTGCAGAATCAGATGAGGGTTAATCAAGAGAATAAATAAACTAGTTTAGAACAAAGAAGCCTTGTATCTTGTCTTGATAGATAAACTGGTCTTCAATGCAAAATATAAAGTGAATTGTGAGAGAAGTTGATGTACATTAATATGGTTTAACACCATTACCAGGATTAATAAATTTTCAAGTTGCCCCCAGATCTATATTTAAATGACTATTATTTTTCTTTCTTGTACATAATAAGTTAGCCAAAACAGAAAACCTAATTTATAGATAACTACATGGTTCTGAATAGCAGGCTTGAGCATAACATTCATTTCTTTATTTGGATCGAGTTCCATTTTCTGCTGAAAAGTAAAATCCAACAATAAGCCTGTCCAGCTTAAACTCTGTAATATTTTAAAAAGGAAGAGTAATTAAAAGAACTTTAAAAAGTTCTTTCCTAGTGAGGTAGTTTCAGAAATACTTAATTTACCCCCAAAATGACATAAATATTCCCCACACTTCTTGGAACTGCATGCATCCACCTCAACAGTCATAGTAATTACTCATTTTGCTTTTATTATGGAGACAATTTTTTTAAGTCCCATGCCATCGATGTTGCATACAGAGATCATTTAAACCCATCTTTGGAAAAAAATTTTAAGGGTTGCTTGTCAACATTTTCCTGATGGCACTGCCAGTGCCAGATGCATATACCATATTTTATGTGGTCCCATAAAGGGGCATCATTTTCATCCATCAAGTCAGTAATCCGGTTTCAACCAACCTCAACTGCTATAGTGAGGGTCGTGAATCCAACTGTGACCTGTGCATCAGCAGCTTCGGCACACTGCGATACTTGTTAGACATACAGGTTCTCAGCCCCCCTGCCCCAAATAACTGAGTCAGGAATGCAGGAGGTGGAACCCCAGAAACTGCCTTGACAAGCCCACCATGCCGAGGTTTCTGGGTGCACGCCGGAGGCAGTCAAAATGTTATGAATGAGACTGAAAGGTCCAGGTATTCCAGGCAAAGAGGAGATTTTTCAGAGAGGAAGTGGTTTTTAAATGAGGTGAGGGACCTCCGGTTTCATAGGACAACACAGAGGTAGGCTGACCATGCCATGGGGGTTCCCTGGGAAGTTGCAGGCATCCTTTACAAGTGAATGGGACTCCCTTGTCATTTTCACTTCATCTCAGAGTCCCACTCTGCCATCCAGCCTTTCAGTGCACAGCAGGAAGGCTCACCATGGTTTGACGAGTTCTTTTTCTCTGTAGCGCTTGTGTTTTCTTCCTGGGGGATGCTCCATTCCCACCCCTGCATGCGGCATTGTGTTCGCATCCTTTCTTTCTCTATGCATTTGAGTGTGTGTATATCTATCTCCCCCTTCTGATCCATGCATAAATGACTGAACACGTAGCCTTGACCTGAGTTTGTGTGTGTGATTTCACATGATAGGAATGTCCGGGATCTCAGGCTCCTTGTCTGCGAAGGGAGGGAGTTGGGGGCTCCCAAAGGCCTTCACTGCAAGGCCGCAGAGCCCGGTATTTCCCTGTGTCTGTCTTTGTTCGCTATATGATTTAGCATTGTAATTAGGTACAGTCAATCTTAATACTCAGTTCACAGTATTCCTCCCAAAACTAAAAGCTCCTCGTGAAATTTCTCTGCTTTGCTTCACACATGCCATGTCTTGATTTTAAGTTTCACTACTCTTCTGTAGATGATAACATTATACTTACCATCAGATAATCTGAGAAACTTGTTTGAAAACACCTGCATAAATAAATAGCATGGATTTTTTTCCTTCCAAAGGAGATTAATTTATACAGACTACAGAAACCTTCTGTGTTGCAAATGGCTATTTGCTGTATGTTTTTAATTTTGCTTCTCCATACGAGACCGTATGTGTCCATGTGTGCATAAATATCGAAAGAGGATTATCTCCTGGGTATCTTACTCATTTCTTAAGGTGGTGTCAGGTCACCAAGAAAATTAGTGACAGATTCACATCATAGAGTGGAATTCGACTTATTACAAACTTTGGACAAAGTACACCTTCTTTGTCTGCTTCTTCATAGTAAGTTTGGGTGTGCTGGCATGGGAAAGCATTTAGCAACAGAATAAAAACAAGCCATGTCCCCTTTTCACCATCTGTCCCAGCCTGATTTTTGTTCTTGAATTTCTCGACTTCAGTGGGCTATCTCTGCCATTCTGAAGTTTCTGGAACTTGGTTTCTTTGAAAACCGTGACGAGATGTACTCAAAACATGCTCCGAGGCGTCCACTGGTAAATTGCTGACATTCTTTCTTGCTGAACGCTCACTCGCTCCATATTTATTAGTTCATCTGAGATTCCACAACTGCCACCTGAGCTTTTATACAGGCCATAAGGACCCCTGGCTTGGGGGTTGGCGAGATTCTGATTTAGCCAGGGTCTCTCTCGTCTGCCTTGTACCAAATTGGAAAAGACTCTGATGCTGGGAGGGATTGGGGGCAGGAGGAGAAGAGGACGACGGAGGATGAGATGGCTGGATGGCATCACTGACTCGATAGACGTGAGTCTGAGTGAACTCCGGGAGTTGGTGATGGACAGGGAGGCCTGGCGTGCTGCAGTTCATGGGGTCGCAGAGAGTCGGATACGACTGTGTGACTGAACAGAACTGAACTGAAGAAACAGATAAATCTGTTCTTTTTCTCCTGCTCCCTATGAAATGACAAGTAACTCCCCTTGCTCCATGAAAGCATCATTTGACATTTAGTTTGTTGGTTTAAAATCTTTTTTTCCATGTTTGTTGCCAGATTAGATACTATCTCCTATCAGCAGCTCTGGGGGGAAAGAATCTGTATACTGGACAATGGAAATGAGTCCATGTTCTTCATTTTTTTCTACTTTCCATTACTATTTCAGGGAAGGAAGGAGATTTTTGTTTTCTGCAATATTCTCTCAGTTCAGTTCAGTTCAGTTCAGTCACTCAGTCGTGTCCAACTCTTCGCGACCCCATGAACCAGAGTACAACAGGCCTCCCTGTCCAATATTCTCTAGGAATCCCTTATACTGCTCTGTAGCCTAATATCAGGCATATTTGGATTCATATTGCTTTTTGCTTATTTTTCCAAAGCATTTCTGTGTAAATCTTTAGTCTACAAACAAACATCAACCACAGTCCACTTTCTAACCAGATGGATAGGATTTACACAAGCATTTTCAGGCTTATCCCCTTATGTAAATGTCACTTTAGGATGGCTTTTTCAAACTTTTCCTACAAGTTCTCTGGCATTGCACTTTGGGTATGAGAAGCAGCCTAGTTAAAAATAAATTGTTCATCTTAGATTCAGACTTAAAAGAAAAAAAAAATTAGGATAATGTAAAGCTCAACATTTTCATATGTTTGGGGCTAACTTTGTTGAATCTGGATACATAGAATACCATCAAAATAAGAATTATGTTTGATGTATTCTACAACTGAATAATTCCAGTTTTTGAACAATGAGATTTCATTTGCGATGATATGAACTTTCCAAGGCAAATGTTCCCTAGATCTGAGACTCACTGTGGAGATTACAGGGTCACCCAAAAATGGCCTTTTGGTCCCACAGGTCAGGCTAATCTCATCTGCTCCTTCATAGAGTGCATCTCATGTGAGAAATCAGTACAAGATAGTGCAGGAAGGGTTTTATTCATCTCAGCTGCTCTCTGAGAATTATTTGTTTTCAAAGATAAAATTCCATAAAATTCAAATAGAAAAATTTCTCACTGAGAAAAGCTGGAATTTGAACTCAGTACTCTGGAAGACCTTCTGTGTATCTTATCTCTCATGATACCTTGTGTGGCAGCCTCAGGCTAGCAGTGACAACAAAATGATCTTGTCTCTTCTGTGCTAATCAGACAATTCAGTGTAAATAGATGTCAGAAAACTCACGTGACCCAGAAGTCTTGAGTTTAGTAATATCTCTCCTTAGGAATTTAGCACTCAGACAAATACTTCACTTGCCCTAAACAAAAATACCAAACTGCTCTGCTTCATTCTTCCAAACTTTTGACAGCTTCACTGTCTCTTTCGAACATTCGCCATCTATTTACTCACTGTAAGCTAAGATTTTTCACAGATTTAAGGAGATTTGCAATAGTTCTGAAAAAGATTTGAATTTCTTACTTGGATGTTTGACAGCTCCTAAGAATATATTGTCCAGGTTATGGGGCTTCAGTAGCCTAAAGCTTCAAAGGACTTCACTTAGTCAAAATTGCCTAAATAGCCTCTCTTTATCTCTTCATAACTGTGGTTCTTAAAAGGAGATGTCTTAAAAATTATAACATTCTTTTTAGAATCCAGGTTTCTACCTACCAATAGATACACCCATATTTCCTAAATATGCGTATCTTTTGGTCACAATATAAAAATATTTTACAACTTAGAAAAAAAAATTCCCCAAAATTCATTTTCAAATTCCAAGCAGAGAAATATGTTTCAGACATGGGATTTTTTGGGAGTTTTTCAAACAAGACTATATTTTCCCAACACTTTTATCCTGTGAGATTTTAAGTGCCTTTCATTTGAAAGTTGTTTTTTTTTTTATTTAAGTATGTCCTGGATATGTCTAATGAATAGTCCTTGAAAACAGAGTCACCTTATTTATAAATTCAATTCTCTTTCCATTCATATGAGGAACTTTATCCTTCCTCAGGGCATATATTTAATAACCATTAATGAAATCTGAAATTATATATGAGCACTGAGACCCAAATTTGCTACTCATTTTTTTTTTTCCAGTGGAAATTTCATAAGGGTTTTGGCATGGGAACACAGCAGATATTTAAGGCAGATGGAATAATACAGTTGGCCACAGTGGCTCCGATTGAATCATAACAGTTTATAATCAATAATTTGCTTACTAGGGAAGAGACTGTTTTCAGCCAAATGAACACAGAGCATACCGTTCACCCTCCTAGTTAGCAGACGACTGCCACCGTTCTGCAACCTTGTGACTCCCACTGATGTTACACAAGGAAGCTGGGGGCTCAGCACTCATTTGTTCTGTCTTTTAAGATTTCTGTTTCCACCCGCCCCTTCCCACCACAGATCCTATTCCCATTTCCCGTTCATACCACAAAAGCTGTTGGAGCAAACAGAGGCAACACGGGCCAGATTCAACAGGCGTCTGCAAAAAAGGGCAGGACTTAGAGAGGAGAAGGGGCCATTCTAACTGTTTCTAAATTAAAAACTGCCAGATGAAAGGGCCCTTTCTGGGCAGACAGGAGCCTGGCCTTTGGAAGTAAAAATGCATGCATTTTTTGGAAGTATATATATATATATATATATATATATATTTTTTTTTTTTTAATGTATTTCTTCCTTTATTTTTGGCATAGTGGGTCTTCGTAGCTGCACGCGGGCTTTCTCTAGTTTTGGCAGCAAGGACTACTCTTCGTTGCAGTGCACAGGCTTCTCACTGCAGTGGCTTCTCTCGTTACAGAGCACAGGCTCTAGGGCCCATGGGCTCAGCACTTGTGGTTCCCAGGTTCTAGAGCGCAGGCTCAGTAGTTGTGGCACCCGGGCTTAGTTGCTCCATGCAATGTGGGATCTTCCTGGACCAGGGATCGAAGCCATGTCTCCTGCATTGGCAGGCAGATTTCTTTGCCACTGAGCTACCAGGGAAGCCCTCAGATGAGTTTTGATTGGGCAGCTTAGAGTGAAGTCCTTGCAGAATTTCCTTTTGAAGAAAACAAAATGAAGAACTCAGTAATAGACTCTGAGAGGTGAGGCAAGCAAGAGAAAGGAAAAAAAAAAAAAAAAAACCCCAAAAAAACAAAACAGGTCCTCATCTGATGGGCTATGCAACAAAACAATGTCCCCACTTGGGTGCCAGGTTCACTGCAGAGGATAGAGAAATCTGAATATGCAAGAGGCTGTGGAAGAAGAGGTCTAGGCTGTTGGCCTGCATCTGCTCTTGCAAGTTTCTGGGTGGAGGGACTGTTTGGGGAGCAGGTTGACAATGCTTTTTACTAGATACATCGCCTTGTATTTTCCCATTTAATCCTCTCTGTCGCCCTGTGACACATGCATGCATGCTAAGTCGCTTCAGTAGTGTCTGACTCTCTGCAGCCCCATGAATTGTAGCTCACCAGGCTCCTCTGTCCATCAGGATTCTCCAGGCAAGAATACTGCAGCTGGGTGCCATTTCCTTCCCCAGGGGATCTTCCTGACTCTGGGATCAAACCCACATCTCCTGCATTGGCAGACGGATTCTTTACCACTGAGCCACCAGGGAAGCTACCAGGAAAGTACTCCTTACTTTGGCATTTTTAGGGAAGACTCTTTCCAAATCACTGCCTACGAGGCAAAGTCCTTTGTGAAAGAAGCCCCCATGTGGAAAGCTGGGTGTTTCTTCCAAAGCCTGGAGACAGGAGAGAGAGGACAAGGGCCAATTGTCAGTCAACGTCAGACCTGAAATTCTCTTATTTCAGGCGGTAAAGACCCTTGTTTGAAATGAGAAAGTTTTCTGAGAGAGATCCTGCACTGACCTTGGATCACTTTCGACTGAAGTGGCAGCATCACCAGCAGACGTCACTGTGACACTAGTGACATAACCCTGTGCCCACTGCCCATTTGGAATCACTGGCATTTCCCCTCAACACACGTGTACTCACAAGTGGCCTTCTAAATACAGACTCCCACTTCATCAGCTGTCTTGCATAACTCTAGTCAAGCAAACAGCAAATGCAGGTCCATAATTTCAAGTCTTCGTGGTCAGTAAATCTGAAGATGGCCATGGATTTGAGAACGGTCCTGGGTTACCCAGCAACCAGATCGGACGCTGACGGCCATGAAGTTAGGACGGTGACTTAGAAGCAGTGGTCAGTAGTGTCTGGGCTTCCCTGGTGGCTCAGAGGTAAAGAACCTGCCTGCCAGTGCAGGAGATGCAAGAGGTGCAGATTTGATCCCTGGGTCAGGAAGATCTCCTGGTAACCCACTGCAGTATTCTTGCCTGGGAAATCCCATGGACAGAGGAGCCTGGCAGGTTGCAGTCCATGGGGTCACAAAGAATCGGACACAAGTGAGTGACTAAACAACAGCAGCAACAACCAGGAGAATCACAAAGGTGCTTGCTAAAAGTGGACATTCCTAGGCACCTCCTCAGATCAGTAGAACCTGAATCTCTGATATGTGATCTGCAAATGTGTACTTGTGAATAGTCAGATGCTCAACCTGCTTCAGAAACCAAGGGGTAGAATACTGTTCTAGAAGAGTCCTTGACACAATAGCCAGTTTATTTCCAACCATCTCTTCAGTCATCTTGGTTTGACCATCCTTGTTCCAAACAGCACTGCTCTTCTTTCTTCAAGGTCAGTGTAAAGTGTCATGTTCCCTCAGATCCTCTGGTCCAAGTGTAAGCTCTGACTCAGTGGGTCTGAGGTGAGGCCCATGATTCCCTATTTCTACCAAGTTCCCAGGAGGTGCTAGCGCTGTGGGTCCAGGGACCACACTTAAACTTTTCTGATGATGATGTCTGCTCAGATGCTTTGGGCCTTCCTCTCCACAGACTGTCTGCAATTTATCAGTGTCCTGTGGAGACAGGGCTCTTCCAGGTCTAATCAAACATTGAGGAAGATCCCCTCTGATGGGAATTTCAGACAAAGTTGAAAAAGAGGATGGGGAAATGGTGAACTCTTAGTAGAGGCCTTTCTGGCAGTGAAGATACATGAAACATTCCCCATCCCATAGTGTGACTGTGCACGAGGATAGGGTCAGAACCTTCCTGAAATAGTCTGCTCTGCAGAAATGAAAAATATGCACGAGCCCAGAGATGACTGCAGAGGAGCAGTAGGAAGAAGCGACACTTGCAATTGCAGCAGCAAACACCTTCTGGCCCTTATGACAGTACCAGAGTGTTCCTCCCACCCCCCATGGGACCCACATGTCCGTCACAGGTTTCTCTGGCACATTTAATTAATGAAGGTGAACGTACAAGTGGTCATACCCCTGTTTGTCCGATAACCCACCATCTACTGCACACTGTGGATGAAACCATTTTTCTTCGGGGCGACATCGCATATGTGCAATGTGACCACCAGGGTGTGTATTGATAACCTCGAAATTGCCTTTACATCTCCCTAAACCCGGCTTTGTTTTCCATTCATTGATTTCATTATAGTGATGATAAGCTTCCACTAGCTTTGGAGGATGGATTAATTCATAGCAATAAATGACTCAAGTGAGAACAACCCATCATTATAGTCACTTCATATAAATAAAGAGTTGTCTTGCTGTAGAGGCATCAATAACCTATAAATCTGCACTCATCTATAACTCAGCCCTCCTTCTGAGTTGTTCAGGCTAGTGTATAAATCTTTGAGACTAGCCACATCGACCAGCATAATCTCAACTTGCCTGTTGTTTAATTTCAGACTTCACAGAGTGCACTGCATAAATCAAAGGTGCGTTTGCACATTTAGTTGTTTTCTGTCCCATGAGAGAGGGCTATAAATTGAACCCAGGCCTGGGACCATGCCACTCTGCCTTTGCTGGCTCTGTGTCTTGGCATCATGGCAGCTGACTCGATGGGTGGAAGCTGAAGAACAATGGGGCCGCTTGAAGGAGGGCCTTATGGACAGCACGCAGGGGAGAGGCCAGCCCAATGCGGAAAGCTGGAGCCATTTGTCAACAGAAATATATGATTCCCAGGGGCAGCAAGACTGGAAGTTCCTCATGATTTGGGCCACTAGCATCTCATGAACCATTGTCATCTCCAGCTCATTAAATGGATCCCAAAAGCTTGAAGAACTGATACATCTTAAAAAAAATTCCTCTTTTTTCCCTGAAAAATCAGGCCTAATGTCTGGAGCTTTGGGTTTTCAAAGGTATGATGGGAGGATTTTTTTCGAAGGTGTGTGCAGATCTTACATGCATAAGCATGTCTCTTCATAAAAGAAGTTTCACAAATTTGGGGCTCAAAGGAGAGACTACTTAATGGATTGCTTTGAAGTTCAGGCAAGAAGGAAGGGAATGCAAGGAAGCCTTCCATGAAGAAATGAGTTTAAAGCCTAGAGAAAATTTTTAATACATACACACACACAAATGATCCCTTTATTGTCTTACCATGCGTAGCCTTTGCCTTAATTAGGAAAATTTATATAATAGGTCAGCCTTCCCCAGGTGGCAGTAGTGGTAAAGAATCTGCCTTTTCCTTTCTCAATTTTTTAAAATGTATTTATTTTATCATTTATAGTTGGCTGTGCTGAGTCTTTGCTGCAGCGAGCGAGGGCTACTCTCTAGTTGCGGCACATGGGCTGCTCATTGTGGTGGCTTCTCATTGTGGTGGCTTCTCTTGTTGCGGAGAACAGGCTCCAGGACGTGCGGGCTTCAGTAGTTGTGGCTCATGGGCTTAGTTGCTCTGCAGCATGTGGGATCCTCCCAGGCCAGAGATTGAACCCGTGTCTCCATCGCTGGCAGGTGGATTCTTTACCACTGAGCCATCAGGGAAGCCTCCTTTTCCGTCTTGATGAGGCTGATCAAGTCAGGCACATGGGTTGGCTCCTGGAGTCCTGAGCAATGAACTCACAGGGCCCAGTTCTTTCAAAGACCTCTGGGCTACCACGTGAGCAAGTGGCAGAGTGGAAAGCAGTCTCACCCACCCACATTACTAGTAGAAAATAGCACAAAGCTTACCTTTTCCCACAAGGCACCATCTCAGTAGGAGAGTGGCCTCAGGCTTTCATTTCCCTTTCCAGATCTTCTTACATTTTCCCTAACAAGACTGCCTTCCTTTTCATTCTCCCCACCGCACTGGCCCCTGCTGGGCTGACAGGCAGCGCTATCATGGCTGATGTTATCACAGCGCATACCCCCTCTGGCCATTATTAAGTGGCCGTCTGTGTTCAGTCGCATGTTTCTTAGCAACCGCCCAACATCATGTCCTTCCTTTTATTTGCCTCTTCCTTCTCCAACCTAGGGGGCAAATGTAGTAAGAAATGAACCCCTGCCTTCTCAGATTTCTAAGCCATGGAAACCAGAAAATTGACAATGATTGCATTTTCAGTCTCTCAGAATGATGACCAATTTCCTGGGCCGGGGGTTGGGGGACATGGGGAGGTGGGGGTACATTGGGGAGCAGAGTCCTATTCTTCCATATTGGCAATGGCCTCGCAGAGCCCACGTGATTTATAGCACATGTAAACTCATCTTAGGAAAATTTATTTAAACTGAGATTCTTCCCAAGATGGAACACATCTACTGCGTTGTTAGTCGCTAAAGTGCTAGACGTGCATTTAAGCCGAAACGTTTCAAACTGTGAAGACTGCTTTCTTACAAGTTTCTATCAGGACCAGCCAGTTCGCCTAGCCTATTCCCTTTCCTGTGGTGTGCTCTCAATATGGTTCTGTTTGGGGAGGAAGTTCCCAGGACAGATCCTTAATTTCTTGTAGCCAGCCAACTGCTTGTTCTTATTCCACAAACGTGGGAATAAATAACTCACCCCCCCTCCACCACCACCACCACCCCAGCCCTAAACACTGTTGCGAAGATCCTGGAACATGCAACAAAGACTAGAATTTTTTCTCTCACAAAGCTTGAATCTTGGCTTTAATTTCTATTAATCTGGTTTTGTTTGCTTGCTTTTATTTTGTGCTTTTAATGTTCTGGTTCCTATTTCTCTTTGGCTTATGCCTTCTTCTTCCATCCTTTACTCTCACTGTTTTTTTGTTCTCAGCTATAGTCATTCAGGTCATTTTGTCTCTACATGCATTTGGGAAACTGCAAAACAGTTTATCAGATGGTGTTCCCAGCACAGATCGTAAAAACGGTCACCCAGCCCTCAAATCAGCCTCTGAAACGCATCGTGTTCCTTCTAAGCCACAGTGGTATTCTTTTGTCTAGACGCAGTCTGTTCTCTAGAACAGATGACTGTAATTGAATATGTCAGCTTGCAGGGGAGACTTGCTTCTAATAAGCTTTTAATTCCAAGTAACAAAATTTTAGCAAAATGCAAAGACAGTTTGTTGTTGAAAGGAAGGCTTTGAGAGTGGATGTTTTTGGCTTGGCTCTGCTGAATTGTTGGGTAACCTTTCCTCTGAACATAATCTTGAAAGGACCAGAAAAGTCAAGTCCACCTCATTTGTTTGAATGCCCCCAGTAGGCTTATCTGTAGACCAAATATTCAAACACTCTTGGTTTTAGTTCATTCGATCGGCTGGAGTTAGCGCATTAGTCATAGAGACTGCCAAAGTCAACCAATTGTTCCACTGACTGGAGATTTGCAATGCCACAGGGCCACTTATGTTAGGATGGGGACTTGAAACTCTCATAGACTTGTGAAGAAAATGAGTCTAATTTTTCTACTGAGAATAATTTGTAATTATTTGAAGAAATCAAGAAGTCAGGGATAAAGTATCTTGCCCTCTGGATGTTTAAACCACAAGCAATTTGTCTTTACCATTGAAAGTGTTTTTAAGGTACTCCCAAAGAAAAGTCTTAATATGGTATTGTAGAACATTCCCTTTCTTTGCTTTTTGAGAAAAGTAGATTTAGTTCAGTTGGTTGGTGGAGGGGCTAAATTTGCCCTTCCGCAGTAAGCCCACGGTGCCTTTGGCAGGTCTGTGCTCCACAGGTGTAGAAGGGGTTCTTATGTTTAACATAGTGTGCTTTCATGAAGACCTTTCTGTGGGCCCTTCCCTTTCCTTCCCCCTTATTCCCTCTTCCCACTTTCTGGCCACAGCCTTGAATGACGTGTAAAATCACGTCAAATGCCAAAATTACTTTGGCATTAATCTCTGATCCCTATTAAAATGCATTTCTGGGAAAGGGGAGGTAAAATATGGTCAGCTTATATCAGTTTTTATAACTTTTAATGCCAGAGTTTAAGACTCTTATCTGAGATCAGTAATTGGTAACAAATACCAGAGGGAGGGAGAAACAAAGGCACTGGGCCACAGAGAGGTGGGGTGAGGTCTCTTAGGAGCGACAAGAACCAGAAAGGGGGAAAGGGAGCTAAGTTGTAAGACTGAGGTGTCAATATCAAATTCATCTTATTTTAAAATGTTGCCTAGCTTTGCTTATTCCTCCTGTGTTTTTTTTTTAACCAGGAGTTTTATAGACCTATAACACACTTTTTTCTTTACCTTGAATATAGCTAGTTTTAGCCACTTCTTTCTTCAGACATTCCACCCAATTATAACCTTGAGTATCATTAATTTATAAACTAATGTCCATAGAAAGACAAAGCATCTAAATTAAATGTTAGTCACTATTTTTCGTTTTAAATCCACTTTCTTCTTGAAATTTCATTTTACACAATCATTTCGCAAGTTGCTCATTTAGTAGAATGTCTCCCTGCCTGCAACAGTGGAATCAATCTTCCATTTGGCTTTATTCTATGGTGTTCCTACTGCAAGCTCAGCACATTAACAATTGTCTCCTTCCCCAGTGGACAAGTTTGGAACTACCTTTCTCTAGATTCTTAACAGCTGTAAAAAGAATACAAATTATTTTCAAATACTGAAATCTTGTTTTTTTAATAAACTAAGACAAAAAGTCTTCCCTGGTGGCTCAGTGGTAATCCGCCTGCAATGCAGGAGACCTGAGTTCTATCCCTGGGGAGGGAAGATCCCCTGGAGAAGGAAATGTCACCTCACTCCAGTATTCTTGCCTGGAGCATCCCATGGACAGAGGAGCCTGGCAGGCTGTAGTCCTCAGGGTTGCAAAGAGTTGGACATGACTGAGCGACTAAGCAACAAGAAGACTAAAACAGAGTATTGGGAAGAAGAAAAGAAAAGAAAGCCTGTCTTTGTCATTCCTACCTTGTTATCACTTGCATTGATTCAGGGTGCAGCTGAGAGCCCAAAGCTACTGTCTTGATCTGCATATCCTGTCTGCACACAGATTCCTAGCCTGTAGGTCTCTTGCCATCTCAAAACATTTCCAGAATAACTCCATACTTTAAGCCTCATAGTGTTGAAATTGGTAGTCTTATTTATTTCCTAAGTTTATCTTTTCTCTCCAAATTAAATAACAGTGTCATTGCAATCCTTCATCTTCTAACACCCTATTAGCAAAATCCTAGCTGGAAAAGTCCAAGGTTATCTTCTGGGCTTCAGAAATTTGGAGGCATTTAAGCAAAAATGATGTTGACAAGATACAGATACCCTTGGCAGGAACACAATGAACTGTTTTCTCCTTTTTTTTGCACATTTCCTCTAAGTCAAGCTTCAGTTGCTAATAGGCTTGGTTCCACATCTCACATTTGATTTCTGATCACTGTGCACATTTCTCACCAATGATTAGAAAGCATCTCTATGGATTGCTTTGACTGAACTTTAAGATGAGTTACTTCTTGGGGAAGCTCTTAATCCGTTCTTTCAAAATGCCTAGTGCTCTTAGGGCAAGCCCACAAGCAGCATCCTAGATTGATGGGCAAGTCCACATTGAAGGAAAGAGTATAATCCACTTCTTGAGATAATAAAAATAGTAAGTACAGGTGGAGAAGTTTTTTACACTAAGACTTTACATAAATGAATTTATTTAATCCTCAAAACAGCTCAGTGAAAAGATTATTTTTAAACCTATTCTACCATTAGAGAAACTAAGGCTGTTAGAGGAAAGAAACTTGGTCTTGGACATACAACCAGTAATGACGGAACAGGGATTTGACTCCAGGACTCGGTAATTAATCACTGCTCTACAGTTCTTCTCATACTTACTCACCTTATTGATTTGTCTGTGCTGGGTCTTTTTTATCTTTACTTGCATCATGTGAACTCTTAGTTGTGGCATGTGAGATTGAATTTCGAACCCAGACCCCCTGACTTGGGAGCACAGAGTCTTAGCCACTGGGCCACCCGGGAAGTCCCTGTACTACCCTTCTTTCTCGTTTCATTAACCTCCATAAATTGCCTGAGTATAAATAAAGACCATAAAGGTCAATTTGCTTCATATCAGCCATGTGGCATTGTGAAAGACACCTCTGATTTGGTGAGAAGAGCATGGAGCTTGAACATTAAAAGCCCTGCTATTGGTCTCTGGCTGGGCCTTTACTTCCTGAATTACTGTTCCCTTATCTTGAAAATTCTGTGGATAATTCCTCCCTCATCACAAAGTAGGGAGGGCCCCATGTCCTGTGTAAAGTCTGATTTACACGTCTCTTGCATCTCCTGCATTGGCAGGTGGGTTCTTTACCACTCCACCACCTGGGAAGGAATACATGGATGTATTCCTCTGTAAAAAGTCCCTGAACTGTGCACTGAAGATCTTTGCCTTTTACTGCCTATACATTGTGTTTATTAGAAATTTCTTCTTCATGGGTAATATACATTGTTACTTCCCTGCTTTCCCCATTCATAAGAAAATTTCCAGAATATACATAGGACAGTCACGATTTTACAAAGTTAGATTGTTTTCAAAGGCTCCAGATAGAGCAATATCCTAAGATATTACAGCAATTGTTCTACCATGGTTTTACTAATGTTTCAGCAATGGCACCCTATTCCAGTACTCTTGCCTGGAAAATCCCATGGATGGAGGAGCCTGGTGGGCTGCAGTCCATGGGGTCGCTAAAGAGTCAGACACGACTGACTTCACTTTCACTTTTCACTTTCATGCATTGGAGAAGGAAATGGCAACCCACTCCAGTGTTCTTGCCTGGAGAATCCCAGGGACGGGGGAGCCTGGCGGGCTGCTGTCTATGGGGTTGCACAGAGTCGGACGCAACTGAAGCGACTTAGCAGCAGCAGCAGCAGCAGATTCTATATATTTAAAAAAACAGCAGAATGCAATGATAATAATTGAATCCTCTGCTCTATGCTACTATGGGCCATAAGAGCATGGACATATGCAGGCACAAGGTCACCTAAGGAAGAGCTAACAGCATGCCTTCTTTGCAGTTCACCTGCCCTCATTTATCTTGACCCCTCATGCCGTATGGCATCCCAGTTCTAAAAATAAGAAAGAAAAAAAAAAAAGGTGATGGGTGGTGCAGTTCTAGAATGTCTTTAACTGGCAAGCCAAAGACACAGAAGATTTCTTTTCAAGTGTGTAAGTGCTTGTGTAAGCATTTTCTAGATCAACACATCTTCTTGTGTTGCGGTTCAGAGGCCTCTCTGACAAGAGGTCAGTGCCACGCATGGGCCATGAACATATTCAAAACAGATGCAACCTATTCTTCAAGGCCTAGCCTCTGGCTAATTCTTTCCTGACTTCTCTAGTACTGTGGCTGTATATGCTCAGAAAAGAGAATCTGCATTTAGGACGGGGTAGGGCAGGGCGAATATTGCTGCTGTGTATACTGAACTCCATGTTGAGATAAGTTGAATCAGGCTTCTCTTTCCCCATGGTCAGAGTCCTCTTTGCCCCAGCTATTGTTTCTCATCTTCATTCTCCATTCTCACTCTTCAGCTGCTTCACTGTCACATGCTTATCCTTCTGCTTACAACCTCAGCATTCCACTGCACCCACTGGCACTTCACCAAGACATGCTGGCACCATTCCAGAGTCTATAGCATGCCCTGATATTCTCTGAGAATATGTGATGGGAAGTCTAAAATTGTAGCTCCCTCATTTTTTTTGTTGTTGTTGTTGTTCCCAAGTTAGCTGTGCTCATTTCATCTAAAGTCAAATAGCAGGTGTTTCACAGTACCCTGAGCCTCGATGGTAGAGTTTTTCATTGGATTGAAGAGAAGTCCCTTAAGAGTACACAGGGGCCCATTTTTCTAGTCAATGCCAGAAAAGCCCTAGTTAGATGGAATCTTAGAGGTCATTTATTCTCACTTTCCACCCACCACTCCTCCAGGAAGGCAGTA
This sequence comes from Bos indicus x Bos taurus, assembly GCF_003369695.1. Lineage (NCBI taxonomy): Eukaryota > Metazoa > Chordata > Mammalia > Artiodactyla > Bovidae > Bos > Bos indicus x Bos taurus. The sequence goes on along the minus strand of NW_020867537.1, from coordinate 114,415 downwards.
ATACAGCTCCTGGACAGGGAATCCATGCTACCCACACACAGGAACAGGATGTCTGCTTGTGCAACTCCATCTCCTCAGTGGCTCCTCCTCAATCGTATTTCTGTTCACTTGATCTTCACTCGACAATACATCCCTTCCTGTCACATACCAGGTGTTTGGATATTGGGAAAGCGAACATACTGCCTTTCCTCCTGACAAAATATTGCTTGAACCAAAAGAGATACTAGAATTAAAAGCAGGACAAAACACAATAAAACCCTGACACATGAGACAAAAGTTTAGGAAATGTTTTTGCATTTAGCAGAAAACTTCTGTACTGTGAGGGTGAATCCTAATGCATGCACGTGCTCTCAGTCGCTCAGTCATGTCCGACTCTTTGCGACCCCATGGACTGTAGCCCTCCAGTCTCCTCTGTTCATGGGATTTTCCAGGCAAGAATACAGGAGTGGGTTGTCATTTCCTTCTCCAGGGGCCCTTCCTGACCCAGGGCTCGAACCCTGGTCTCCCACGTTGCAGGCAGATTCTTTACCATCTGAGCCACCTTCACTTTTCCAAGTGTTATTTATGGTCTATGTGCAATTCAGATTGAACTGGGCATCTGTCTGTGTCTCAGCTAAACGTGGTAATTCCGGCTAAATGCCCACTGACTTCCCAGAGAAAGAAGGTTACAGAAAAAGTGTCCTGATACCAGAGCCTTTGTCATTTGCTTTTCAGATCTGGGTCTTCCTGGGCTGGGCTTCCTTCTGTTTACCAGCCAGAGATGGTATGACTGGTACAATCTGCCCATGACCTTGTGAAAGGCAGTAAGGACTGCTCTGGGTGATTCTACTTACAAAGACAGGTTCTGCTTCCCCCTGCAGCCCTCCTGGCTTTACTCTGTCATTTTCTGTCCTGTGTGAGCTCTTCTGAGCCGTAACCAGGGAGGGAAAAGATACTGCTTGTGTAACTCATCAGGTCAATGAGAAGGCTAAGCAATGCTCTCTCTATATTTGCACTGAGATCAGGACCACCCACTGATGACAGAGGAGACTTGACCGCAAGCTCCCTGGACTCAGCCCGCTGAGATTTTGCATTTCACAAGAGAACCAGCCCAAGGGGTGGATCACAGGGTTGTCCAACCATGCAGCTGGGCCACCCCATACTGCTCCCAGCCACAGCCTTGTTTGGTGGCTCAGCTGCCTGCATGGTTCCCCTGTATGGTGAGGTCATTCCAAATGCCTGTTCTCTTGCTCTCTGTACATCCCCTGCTCCACCAGTCCCTGATTCACTCATATCACTACCCAGTCTTCTTAATTATGCATGCTAAACCGCTTCCATCATGTCAGACTCTGCGACCCCATGGACTGTAGCCCATCAGGATCTGCTGTCCATGGGATGCTCCAGCCAAGAACACTGGGGTGGGGTGCCATTTCCTCCTCCAGGGGAATCTTCCCAACTCGGGGATTGAATGCATGTCTCCTGCCTTGGCAAGCAGGTTCTTTACCACTAGCGCCTAATTAGTAAGTGCACATGTGCTTGCCCCCTACCCCAGCCACTGGTTTCCCTTGTAACCGATGAGCCACCCTGACATCAGTTCCCCCTACAAATGGCAGCCTCCTTCTCCCTGCTGCCCCCTCAGTAGTGAAGACTGCTGCCATGTCCTGCCCATCTACTGCACACAGACTCCAGGACCCTGCTTCACGTATTGAAGACCCCTGTCCAGTAGACCATCAACGCCTCTATTGCTGATTCTGGGCTCTTTCTTTGGTCTCAAGGCTGGCGGGTACAGGGCTTGCAGACCCTCGGGGTGCAGGTGTGGACCAACATCCCCGCTTGCACAGCCTCTCTCTGACCCTTTTCTCTCCCTCCCTGTATCTCTGTAAATCTGCATGTCTTCTCCCCTGTATCTTTCTATCTCCTTCTCCTTTAAGAGTGTCTTTGTCCATCCCTCCCTTTGTTTTAGTTTAGTGTCTCTGTAGTCTCCCTTGGCCCCTTTTCTATCCCGCCTCTCCTACATCCCTCCCCTCCGTTGTCTCCTCCAGCACTCCCCAGCCTCCCTCTCCTCCACCCCTGCCCCGCATTCCATCACTCCTGGCTCTTCCTCTTTTCATGCCCATCCTGCCCTTTTACTGCCTTTGTCCCTTTCTCCCATCTCTTCCCCCTTTCTTCCTGTCTCTTTCTTTCCCACTGTCTGGCTCATGCCTCGCATGGCCATCAGGGTCACGCTACAGAGGGGTCATTCCTGAGACTGTGGGCTGGGACCTTCTGCCCTATTTTTCTTCCGCTGGGAACAGCGACATCTTCTGTGAGGGGCTGGCCCAAAGGTACACACCAAACTGACTTCATTTGGGGCTGGCTGCAGGGTCCGTGCAGAGGGCAGATGTATGGAACCTAGGGAGAGGGTAGTTTCTAGCATCCACTGAACATCTCTAGCGAGGGCCTGGCCCAGTGTGTGCATTTGATGGGTTTGCTTGGTTTGGGAGAAACCAGTTTTTCGAGAATTCTGAGAAAATCTGTCAAGTTGCTCTTATCCTTCGGGCTTATGTTTGTTCTGAGCATATTTTTGATTGGATCAGAATCAGGTTTTCATAAGCTGTCTCCCACTTCTTTGTTGAGAATGAAAATCAGTGTTCTTAGGCTCTTTATGCCCCAAATCTGGAAGGAAAATGCAGAGACTATTTTGAAATAAGAATGTGCTTACATATGTGTGTAAGAGGCTATATGTATGCACATATATATCCCATGTGAATATAATAACTATACATGTACTTCTTCAAAATGTATTTTACATGTATAAGCTGTATCTGAACAAAATCTGTACTGTACACATAGACCTTGTTGTTGTTCAGTTGCCAAGTCATGTCAACTCTTTGTGACCCCATGGACTGCAGCACGCCAGGCTTCCCAGTCCTTCACTATCTCCCAGACTTTGCTCAAATTCATGTCCATTGAATCAGTGATGCCATCCAACCATCTCATCCTCTGTCATCCCCTTCTCCTCCTGCCTTCAATCTCTCCCAGCATCAGGGTCTTTTCAATGACTTGACTCTTTGCATCAGGTGGCCAAAGGATTGGAGCTTCAGCTTCAGCATCAGTCCTTCTAGTGAATATTCATGGTTGGTTTCCTTTAGGATTGACTGGTTTGATCTCCTTGCTGTCCAAGGTACTCTCAAGAGTCTTCTCCAGCACCACAATTTGAAAGCATCAATTCTTTGGTGCTTAGCCTGCTTTAAAGCCTGTGATTATATATAAACTCCTGATTATACAAAAAGACTGTTTAGGTTGTTATCAGGAAGCATGGTTCGGAACAAAAAATGAGGAATTTGGGGGCTTTTGATTTTATTTAAAGATATTATGCCACTTCTTGGTTTAGGTTTAAATTAGGTTTAAGCACTTTTATTAAAAAAAAAAAAAGGTATCTTAAGTAGCTCTCACAAATAAGTATGAGAGGAACTGACTGAGCCTTAGCTTAAAGAATTCTTTGGTAGTGGGGGAAGAGAGACATAAAGAAAGGCAATGCCAAAGAATGCTCAAACTACCGCACAATTGTACTCATCTCACACACTAGTAAAGTGATGCTCAAAATTCTCCAAGCCAGGCTTCAACAATACATGAACCGTGAGCTTCCAGATGTTCAAACTGAATTTCGAAAAAGCAGAGGAACCAGAGATCAAATTGCGAACATCCGTTGGATCATTGTAAAAGCCAAAAAGTTCCAGAAAAACATCTATTTCTCCTTTATTGACTATGCCAAAGCCTTTGACTGTGTGGATCACAACAAACTGTGGAAAGTTCTTCAAGAGATGGGAATACCAGACCACCTTACCTGCCTCCTGAAAGTCAGGAAGCAACAGTTAGAACTGGACATGGAACAACAGACTGGTTCCAAATAGGAAAAGGAGTACGTCAAGGCTGTATATTGTCACCCTGCTTATTTAACTTCTATGCAGAGTACATCATGAGAGATGCTGGGCTGGAGGAAGCACAAGCTGGAATCAAGATTGCTGGGAGAAATATCAATAACCTCAGATATGCAGATGACATCACCCTTATGGCAGAAAGTGAAGAAGAACTAAAGAGCCTCTTGATGAAAGTGAAAGAGGAGAGTGAAAAGTTGGCTTAAAACTCAACATTCAGAAAACTAAGATCATGGTATCTGGTCCCATCACTTCATGGCAAATAGATGAGGAAACGATGGAAACAGTGACGGACTTCTTTTGGGGGCTCCAAAATCACTGCAGATGGTGACTGCAACCATGAAATTAAAAGACACTTACTCCTTGGAAGGAAAGTTATGACCAACCTAGACAGCATATTAAAAAGCAGAGACATTACTTTGCCAACAAAAGTCTGTCTCGTCAAGGCTATGGTTTTTCCAGTAGTCATGTATGGATGTGAGAGTTGGACTATAAAGAAAGCTGAGCGCCAAAGAATTGATGCTTTTGAACTGTAGTGTTGGAGAAGACTCTTGAGAGCCCCTTGGACTGCAAGGAGATCCAACCAGTCCATCCTAAAGGAGATCAGTCCTGAATATTCATTGGAAGGACTGATGCTGAAGCTGAAACTCCAGTACTTTGGCCACTTGATGCGAAGAACTGACTCATTTGAAAAGACTCTGATGCTGGGAGGGATTGGGGGCAGGAGGAGAAGGGGACGACAGAGGATGAGATGGCTGGATGGCATCACTGACTCGATGGATGTGAGTCTGAGTGAACTCTGGGAGTTGGTGATGGACAGGGAGGCCTGGTGTGCTGCAATTCATGGGGTCTCAAAGACTCAGACACGACTGAGCGACTGAACTGAACTGAACTGAACTGATATTGAATCTATAGGTCAATTAGAGGAGAATTGACATCTTAGCAATATTGAATCTTCTAAGCAATAATCATGATATATCTCTTTTTTTCTATCTTTTGAACTTTGTCTCATCTATAATGTATAGTTTTCAACCCCCTCCATTTTATCCTGCTACAATTATACAAAATACGATTGATTCTATATTAATTTTACTTTCTATGACATTGTTCAATCTACTTATTAGCTTGAACAATTTTTTGTCAGTGCCTCAGAATTTTATTATATAAGCAATCATGCAATTTTTGAAAAAGGACAGATTTACTTCCTTTTAAAACTTTATCTTTTATTTACTATTCTCATTTTATTTCCCCGGCTATAGTAAGCCAGTGGCTTCCCAAGTGACATAATGGTAAAGAATTTGCCTACCAAGCAGAAGATGCGGGTTCGATCCCTGGGTCAGGAAGGTCTCCTGTAGAAGGAAATGGCAGTATTCTTCTATTCTTGCCTAGGAAATCCCATGGACAGAGGACCCTGGTGGGCTGCAGTCCACGGGGTCACAAGAGTCATACACGACTTAAAGACTAAAACACTACCATAGTATCCAGTGCACTGTTGAATATGAGTGCTTAAAGTAGACATTTTTGCCTTTTTCCAGATCTTGAGAGAAAGTGTTCAATCTTTTACAATAAAGTATTATGTGAACCGTAGGTTTTTCCATCGATGCTATTCATCAGGTTGACAAAATTGACTTTACTTTGTAATTTACAGAGTTTTATATCATTGAGTGGATGTTGAATTTTATAAAGCTCTTTGTCTGCCATGATTGAAATGATCACATGTTTTTTCTCCTTTCTCCTCTTAATGTGGTGAATTATGCTTGTTGATTGATTTCAAATGTTAAATTAACCTTGTGTTCCCAGTTGTCATGTGTTATGCTTTTTACATGTTGCTGGGCCTGATTTGCTAACACTTAGTTAAAGACAGTCATGTGTATCTTCAGGAAGGATGAAAGTGAAAGTGAACGTCACTCAGGCATGTCCCACTCTTTGCCACCCCATGGACTGTATGGTCCTTGGAATTCTCCAGGCCAGAACACTGGAGTGGGTAGTCTTTCCTTTCTCCAGGGGATCTTCCCAATCCAGGAGTCAAACTGGGGTCTCCTTCAACGCAGGCAGATTCCTTCAACGCAGGCAGATTCTTTACCTTCTGAGTTACCAGGGAAGACAAAATTGTTTATAATATTACCTTATTTCTTTGATGCCTGCAGAATGATACAGATGATTCCTGTTTTCTCTCTTTTTCCTTGATCAGTATTGCAAAGAGTTGTGAATTTTATTACTAAGGTAAACAACAACAATAACAATAACAAAGTTTGGCTTTGTTAAATAACTATTATTTATTAGCTATTTTATAATTAACTCTTTTTATGTTTACTTTTCATTCCTTCTGTTACTTTGTATTTAAGTTGTTGCTGTTTTGTTAACTACCTAGGGTGTAAACTTAGATCACTGATTTTACTATTTTAGGGTTTCATTTCAGATTTATTCCTTTAAGTTTATTTTTAATTGGAGGATAATTGCTTTGCAACGTTGTGTTGGTTTCTACCTTATGACAGTGTTAATCAGCCACAAGCATACACATATCCATCTCTCTTGAGCCTCCTTCCCACCCCATCACTGATTTGAAATGTTTCTTCTTTTATAGACATTTAACTGTACAAATTGCCCTCTAAGCCATGTTTTAGCTTCATCTCACAAATTCTGATATATTGATATTTCTTTTCATTCAGTTCACATTACTTCCTAATTTTCCTTGTGATTTTTTTTTCTTTTACTTTCATAGATTATTTAGCAGTGTGATGTTTACTTTGTAAATATTTTGGACTTTTTTTTTTAAGATCTGACCTTTTTCATCTTAGTTGTTTTAGCCATTACTTAAATAGAAGTATATACACTGTAGAACTATAAAACTCCTAGAGGAAAAACATAAGCAGAACATTCTTTGCCATAAGTTGCAGCAATATTTTTTTTCAATCTGTCTCCTAGAATAATGGAAATACAAACAAAAATACACAAATGTAACTAATTAAACTTAAAAGCTTTTGCACAGCAAAGGGAACCATAAACAAAATGAAAAGACAACCTACGGACTGGGAGAAAATATTTGCAAACAATGCTACCAACAAAGGATTAATTTCCAAAATATACAAACAGTGCATACAGCTGAATATCAAATAGCCCAGTCACAAATGGGCAGAAGACCTATATAGACACTACTCCAAAGAAGATATACAGATGGCCAACAGACACATGACAAGTTACTCAATATTGCTAAGTATTAGAGAAATACAAATCAAAACTAGAATTTCCTCACGCTGGTCAGAATGGCCATCATTAAAAACTCTACAAATACAAGTATACTCCAATTTAAAAAAAAAAAAACTGTAGAAATAGTAAATACTGGAGAGGGTGTAGAGAGAAAGGTGCCCTTCTACACTGTTAGTGGGAGAGTAAATTGGAGCAGCCACTGAAGAGAACACTATGGAGATTCCTTACAAAGCTAACAATAGAGTTACATGTGATCCTGCAGTCCCACTCGTGGGCATATATCTAGAAAAAAATCTGTCTCCAAAAGGCACATGCACCCCAATATTCAATGTAACACTAGTTACAATAGCCAAGACATAGAAGCAACCTAAACATCTATTGATAGATGGATGGATAAAGATATAAAAATAGATATATAAATAGATAAATAAATAGGTATTTAGATAGATGGTACTTAGATAAATAGATGCATGCATGTTGAGTTGTTCAGTTGTGTCTGACTCTTTGGTATGGAAAGTAGCCTGCCAGAATCCTCTGTCCATGGGATTCTCCAAGCAAGAATACTAGAGTGGGTTGCCATTCCCATTCTCCAGGGGATCTTCCTAACCCAAGGATTGAACACTTGGGTGGGTAGATGTATAACTGAATCACTTTGCTATATACCTAAAACTAACACAATGTTGTATTTAACTATATTCTTCAATTAAGTTCAGTTCAGTTCAGTTGCTCAGTCATGTCCGACTCTTTGCAACCCCATGAATCACAGCATGCCAGGCCTCCCTGTCTATCACCAACTCCCAGAGTTCACCCAAACCTATGTCCATCGAGTTGGTGATGCCATGCAATGATCTCATCCTCTGTTGTCCCCTTATCCTCCTGCCCTCAATCTTTCTGAGCATTAGGGTCTTTTTAAATGAGTCAGCTCTTCACATCAGGTGGCCAAAGTATTGGAGTTTCAGCTTCAACATCAGTCCTTCCAATGAACACCCAGGACTGATTTCCTTTAGAATGGACTGGTTGGATCTCCTTGCAGTCCAAGGGACTCTCAAGAGTCTTCTCCAACACCACAGTTCAAAAGCACCAATTCTTCGGTGCTCAGCTTTCTTTATAGTCCAACTCTCACATCCATACATGACTACTGGAAAAACCATAGCCTTGACTAGACGGACCTTTGTTGGCAAAGTAATATCTCTGCTTTTCAATATGCTATGTAGGTTGGTCATAACTTTCCTTCCAAGGAGTAAGTGTCTTTTTATTTCATGGCTGCAGTGATTTTGGAGCCCCAAAAAACAGTCAGCCACTGTTTCCACTGTTTCCCCATCTATTTGCCATGAAGTGATGGGACCAGATGCCATGATCTTAGTTTTCTGAATGTTGAGCTTTAAGCCAACTTTTTCACTCTCCTCTTTCACCTTCATGTTACATTTTGTTAAATGCAAAATGCAAGTTTTTAAAAAATTTTTAGAAACATGTAGATCCCCTAGGCTTCCCAGGTGGCACTAATAGTAAAGAATCCACCTGCCAATGCAGGAAACATGATGAGACTCGGGTTCAATCCCTGGGTTGGGAAGATCCCCTGGAGAAGGGAATGGCAACCCATTCCAGTATTCTTGCCTGCAGAATCCCACAGACAGAGGAGCCTGGGGTCTACAGTCCATGGGGTCTCAGAGTTGGACGGGACTGGAGCAACACAGCACACACACAGAGCCTCTAAAGTGCCATTTCTAGAAATAAAGGAATTCCTACTGTACAATCTATTGTGATTATTTTAAAGAATTCATGTCCAAGTTCTACAACATTTAGCATGCTTTGTGTTTTGTAGTAGATAGCTTGAACAGTTGATACAGGAAAAAATCCACTATTTTATCAATAATCCCAGATAACTTTTCACAAGCTGGATTAGGATGGCATCTGGAGGGGACTTCATTATTATAGCTCCCTTCACAACATTTTAAAGTCAAACACTTAATGATTAAGTAAAATTATCTGTTTTCCTTTTCACGAAGTCACACAGTGACATCTTTGGATGTACATAGCAGTGGCTTTAATTTTTTTTTTTCAGTTTCTTTTCCTTTCATACTTATGACCCAAAGAAGAATAAACACTGGGGAGCCAAGAGTTGAAGAGTGTACCACTGACCCACCCAGGCAGTGGGTTTGGAATTTAATTTGGTCAGCCTCTAGTCTAGCCGGACAAACAGAAAGAAAGGTGATAGCCTGCCCAGTGCTTGTTGTTGTCAGAGGAAACGTGACCCCCTGCCTTTGAACGGGTCCCAGTGTGTGTGCAGGAGCCAGCCCCTGCGACACAGGAGAGCAGTCGGAGAGGACAGTGAGTGAGCATGGATGACAGAAGTGTGTGTGCCACTCATTCATTAGGGACTCACAAAGGGGCATAGAAATTCTGGGCTTTTGTGGGGATTGAGAGCTTCATATCAAATGTCTGTCGGGTAATTTAATTACATGGGCATGGTCAGAATGACACAGTGGCTACATTAATAAACTGAAGCATTAAAGAATAATAGCCCAGTTATTGCTGAATTATGGGAAACACGCTGCCTATTCATTCCTGATGATATTAGAAGGGAGAGGGAGGGGGCTTTCCACTTGGCGCTTCTAGATGTAGAAACAGTTTCTCGCCTTTCCTGACCTGGGGAAAACCTGGGACAGTGGAAGGTCCAAACTTGCAGCCCATGGCATAGATCTCGCTTTGTTTAAGAGGCTTAAAATATCATAAGTTAAGTCTGTTTTTATGGTGCTAAATAAAATGGACTTGAGCCAGACATAGGAACGAGCCAGCCCAGTGCAAACATCTCCAAATAGCCTTTCTGACACATCTCAGTCCGGATCTTTGTGGCTCGTTGTCCTGAGTCTCTTGTTAATAGAATCCATTTTATACAATCACAGGCTACCGGGTTGGCAACTTCAAAGAAGTAACCTATTATTTAATAGAAACTGAAGTCATTTTTCATCTTCCCTCATCCCTTCTGGCAGACTGTGAGAAAATGCCTTTTTCCCTCCTCTAGGAGCAGGGAAAAAAGGAACACACCTTTTATTTCATATCCTTTTTCAAAAAAAACGTTGCTCAAACGGTGCCAACACTGTTCCCAGAACTGTGATGTGAAAAGGAGATAAGAGATGAAAACGATGTGGTCCTTGATTTCTGATCCCAGTCGAGGAACCTCTATGCTTGCCACTGGTCACCTTCTCTCATTACCCCCAGGAAGATTTCTCTTGTCACCTCTCACCGTCTGAATCTTGTGACCTGAGTTGCTCCCTCCCTGGGTTTAAACAAAAGAAAATTGTGACTAATTAGAAAGATCCAACTCTAAAATTCTTTGAGCCTAAAATTGTGAAAGTTTTATTTTGGAGAAAAAGTAAGCATTTTAATTGCACAGAAACCAACAACAGTATATGGAGTATGGTTCAAAAAAATTACTATTCAATCATACAAATGATGGGACGAAGGGAATGGCAGCCCACTTCAGTATTCTTGCCTGGAGAATCCGATGGACAGAGGAGCCTGGTGGGCTACAGTCCATGGGGTCGTGAAGAGTCAGACACGACTGAACAACTAACACTTTGACTTTCATACAAATGCTATATTGTGCTTTGGGGCTTTTAAGAAAATCTTGGGCAATTTGAATTTGAACAAGTCAAATGATACAAGTTGAGGCAGCAGATGGCTTCTTTTCCTCAGCTAAAGTAGAATGGTCTGCTGCCGTGGCCACAGTAAAGAGTTCCCCTGGTAACACATTCGCAGGCAGCCCACTTCCCAGGGGAGGTGACACTGTTTACTGTCACAGAAGTCACCTCTGCACTGATTCCTTAGCTCAGTGGTTCTCAAGTTGCGCATGCGTAGGACTGACATGGGGCCAGGAAGTCTCCTGCATTTCTCTGCATCTAACCCCTCTCCAGGCTGCAGCCACTGCAGGGACCACACTTTGAGAACCCCTGCTTCAGCCAGAACGATGATGTTCTTGAGTTAAAAAAAAAAAAAGTTGCAAAATCCCCCTCTCCTCAAACAGAATGAAGACCGATTTTCATTTCATTTGGATGAATCCGTGGCTCTGATGAGCTCACTCTTCGTAATTCAGAAGGCAGTGTTGAAGAAGACTAGCCCTGAAATACACCCAGTGAATCTTCACTGTGCCACGTCAACAGAGACAATACACACACGGAGGTTTGATTCTGGCCTGGTTCTTTACCTCAGCTCTTCTGAGCATTCCACGGGAATCCAGAAAGCAGTTCTGTGACATGGGCTGATTGTACCCCGTCCAAGTCCCACTGTGTCATGTTCTCTGGGCACGGGAAAGGAATCCAACCATTGCCTGCTGTTCCCACGTAGCCACAAGCTGCAGAAAGAGTTGAGTCAGCAGTTCCTGGCTCCCTGGCCCACGCTAACCACAGTTTGGCCACCAAAAATGTGGGTCAGGAGTTGCCAGAATGCCAAAGCATGGTGGTTATAAGGACCAGAATGCTCCAGTTGGAAACATGTGACACGGTTCTTAAAATGGGAAACGAGGGCAAAGGTAAACCTTGATATTCTTGGATATGCTTTGCTTCTGCCACCCATTGCTAAAAGCCAACTGCTGCTTACACGGTTTGCTTTTTCTCTCATAAATTCTGCCAGACGGTGGTTTCATTCAAGCAGGCTTGGCTGTTGAATTGGAGTCAAATGTAGCTTTAGTATTCCGCTCTTTTCTCAGAGAAAGAAACACTCAACTAAATTTGATGTTGTAAACTGAATACTTAATATCCCTGACCTTCCATCTTAACCTGAGTCATAAAACCTACCATGTTAAAAATGCCACTTTTCTGTCTCAATTTTCTCACAAAGTACAGGTAAATAATTTGATTTCAATGTTTATTGCTTCTCCTTCCTGGGGAATTAGATTGTTAGCTTCTTAAAATAATAAGAGCTTTCTCTTAATTGTATTCTACAGGGCAAGCCAAAATGATCAATTTTGTAAGAAATGACAAATGCTGTTTCATTGATAGCCAGAGAATCTCTGTTTCTGGTTCTGGTTTAAATATCTAGTGAGAAATCAAGCTTAGATAAGACAAGACTGGAAAAAAAATCTCAGAACATATAATTTATTGTATTGTACCCTTGCTTGCATAGCTTTATCCACAATCAGAGGCTTAAAAAGACATAGTGGAATTTTTTAAACTTCTACTTTGTTCCATTAGGAATTAAAGAGACTAAATTCTAGATATATAGAACAAATTAAGGGTAACTATGAAACAACAGGAAAGAAAAAAATGTTTGCAGGCTCTGCCAAGTTCACTGACTATATTATTTCTTTTGTGCAGTACATTATTTTTCTAAGGACATTGACCCAAAGCATGGCATGTGGTTATATCCATTAATGTATGAAGATTTTTAAACTTCACTTTTAATATTGAATATGGCCAAGATTTCTCAAGAGGCAGATCAGATGGTCTGGTATTCCCATCTCTTTCAGAATTTTCCACAGTTTATTGTGGTCCACACAGTCAAATTCTGAAAGAGATAGGAATACCAGACCACCTGACCTGCCTCTTGAGAAATCTGTATGCAGGTCAGGAAGCAACAGTTAGAACTGGACGTGGAACAACAGACTGGTTCCAAATAGGAAAGGGAGTACGTTAAGGCTGTGTATTGTCACCCTGCTTATTTAACTTATATGCAGAGTACATCATGAGAAACGCTGGGCTAGAAGAAGCACAAGCTGGAATCAAGATTGCTGGTAGAAATATCAATAACTTCAAATACGCAGATGGCACCACCCTTATGGCAGAAAGTGAAGAAGAACTAAAGAGCCTCTTGATGAAAGTGAAAGAGGAGAGTGAAAAAGTTGGCTTAAAGCTCAACATTCAGAAAACTAAGATCATGGCATCTGGTCCCATCACTTCATGGCAAATAGATGAGGAAACTGGAAACAGTAGCTGACTTTATGTTTCTGGGCTCCAAAATCACTGCAGATGGTGATTGTAGCCATGAACTTAAAAGATGCTTACTCCTTGGAAGGAAAGTTATGACCAACCTAGACAGCATATTAAAAAGCAGAGACATTACTTTTCCAACAAAGGTCCATCTCGTCAAGGCTATGGTTTTTCCAGTAGTCATGTATGGATGAGAGAGTTGGACTATAAAGAAAGCTGAGCGCCAAAGAATTGATGCTTCTGAACTGTGGTGTTGGAGAAGACTCTTGAGAGTCCCTTGGACTGCAAGGAGATCCAACCAGTCCATCCTAAAGGAGATGGGTCCTGGGTGTTCATTGGAAGGACTGGTATTGAAGCTGAAACTCCAATACTTTGGGCACCTGGTGTGAAGACCTGACTCATTTGTAAAGACCTGAATGCTGGGAAAGATTGAGGGCAGGAGGAGAAGGGGATGACAGAAGATGAGATGGTTGTATGGCATCACTGACTCAATGGAGATGAGTTTGAGTAAACTCGGGGAATTGGTGATGGACAGGGAGGCCTGGTGTGCTGTGGTCCATGGCGTCGCAAAAAGTCAGACACGACTGAGCAACTGAACTGAACTGATGGCCAAGATAACCTAAAAATAATTTTTTTTTTAAATTGGTTATGTGCCGCTTTATCCCTCCATGCATAATTTTTATTGCCGATCTTAGAGAATACTCATGTATTCTTTTGTGCTGAGTTGTTTTAGTCATGTCCAACTCTTTGTGACCCCATGGACTGTAGCCCCGGCAAGACACCTCTGTCCATGGGATTCTCCAGGCAAGAATACTGGAGTGGTTTGCCATGCCCTCCTCCAGGGGAGGCCTTCCCAACCCAGGAATTGAACTCACGTCTCCTGCATTGACAGACAGATTCTTTACTGCTGAGCTACCAGGGAAGCCCTTGGCTTTCCTGATAACCAAATATCTTTTAAGCAGAGGGTTTGCTAGGAACACTCTTATGGCAGTTGAGAGAGATGCGATCTGGACCTCTGGGTACAACAAATTCTAGCTTTGGTGCCTCATTTTTTTTGTTGAGCTTCTTTGGGGCCCTGAAATGGACACAGTTGGCTTTCTAGATAGTAGTGAGATGATAATACTTAACCACCCTGAGGATATCTGAATTACATACATGATACTACAGATTTTGAATTCACCTGACATCTCCAATGAGGCTTGCTGAGAGGCACACACTTTGACCCCATCCTCCAATATTTAAAAATTCAAACTCTTTTTCTCTACTGAAGACCACACTTGATGAGTACAAAAACACCGAAATCCTATGCTTAAAACTCTAAAGTCAACTAAGGTGACTGAGAAAAAGGAACCAGTAAACCACAAAGTGGACCAGATGGTAAAAAAGGAAAAGTGCCTCTATTTATTTTCTTTGTTTTTCTATTTTCCTTCAGAGAAATAAGCACTAAAGAATCTGTTTGAAAGGCCCAACTCAAATGACACCCCATTCATGAGACATTTCAGGTTTTCCCAGCTGGAAATGATCTTGCCATCATCCTCTGAACTACAGGCCTCTTTTATTGAATTATTATATTCGGCTGCATTTTCTCATGGTCCTTGGACGTGTCTCATCTCCTTTCTTAGATGGTAAGCTCATTCAACAAACACAGCATGCTTTGGATATCACTGTGTTCCCCAGGAAGGCCAGCATCTTACTCTGACAGTGCTCAAAACTACAGGCCAAATAAGCTTATGTATGGGACACACTGCCCGATTTACAAAGCCCAGTGCAAAGTGAGGACATGGAGCCCTTTGTTTAAAAAGTATTAAGAATTTCCAGGTGGGGACAGTAGGGCATTCATCCAAACTGGGGCACCTTCATAGCATGGAGCCCTATGCAGCTGCCCAGGTTGCACACTCATGAGGCCAGCCTCACAGGTGTTTAACTGAATGGATGAATCCATCCATCTCACTCACCAAAGCCATGGTTTTCAGTTGTCTAGTCATGGCTCAAGTTTTAAAGCAAACAGGAAGAAGAAGAGGAAAACAGCCAGACTAACCAGGAGATCGTGTGTTTTGATTCCTTGATGCAATTGTATTTTGTCTCTATTACTCCTTACTTCTGTTTAAGCCAGTATATGTGTGTGCTCGTGCATGCTGCATACTCAGTCTCTCAGTCAGGTCCAACTCTTTGAAACCCCATGGACAATAGCCCACCAGGCTCCTCTGTCCTTGGAATTTTCCAGACAAGGATACTGGAGTTGGTTGCCATTTCCTACTCCAGGGGATCTTCCCGACCCAGGGATCGAACCCATGTCTTTTGTGTCTCCTGCATTGGCAGGCAGATTCTTTACCACTGTACCACCTGAGAAACTCATTTAAGCCAATGTTCCTCTAATATCTCAGAGGTTAGCTGCTGCTGCTGCTGCTAAGTCGCTTCAGTCGTGTCCGACTCTGTGCGACCCCATAGACGGCAGCCCACCAGGCTCCCCCGTCCCTGGGATTCTCCAGGCAAGAACACTGGAGTGGGTTGCCATTTCCTTCTCCAATGCATGAAAGTGAAAGTGAAGTCGCTCAGTCGTGTTCGACCCTCAGTGACCCCATGAACTGCAGCCTTCCAGGCTCCTCCATCCATGGGATTTTCCAGACAAGAGTACTGGAGTGGGGTGCCATTCAGAGGTTAGCAGACTTTATTAAAGATCACCAAGCAGCAGTATGCTCTTTACCAAAAGTTCAATTGGCATGAGGTTCATTTCAACAGTCTCCTTTTACTGTCCCTTATTTACTTTTGGCTATTTTAGGTTATGGGTAGTTTCAGTATTTTAACTGTGTACTCAGAACTGATAAATGAGGTAAGGAATCTACTCCTTGAATGAAACACCACTATTTTCCTTAACTTCCTCAAATGGCTTTTTAAAATCAGTTTTTGGCCTTCCTCTGTATTTCTCAGAAGCCTGGGAATGCCATTGTGATGTGTGCTTTATGTAACAAGTTCTTTTGATGGTTTTTAGTAGGGGAATCATAGACGGTTGAATAAGGCTGAACCTCAGACCATCCCTTCCTTCTCTAGTGCAGCTTGTTTATGCAAGTCTGCGAGGGGAGCTCTACAAAAGCAAAATGGGAAAGCAAAGTCTGCCCTGGAAAAATTCAGCCGCTAGAAATGTGGTCTTGTCCAGATAGTGAGAAAATAATTGTCTCCAGGTTTGATGAAGGGTTTATAGCGCTAACATTTTAGGATGAAATACAGCTGGTTTCAAATTCCACTGTCAACTCAGAATCAAGCTAATTTCATGTGGTTTGGGGTTTTGCAACTACTTTTTTGCAGAGTACTTCTCAGGACTTTTTGTTCCAGAAACACCCTGGAGCCCTCCCCCACCCCCTAGCCCCCCAAAAATCACTTGAGCTCCGGTAGGAAACTTACTGGGCAGCATTACTGCATTTCTCCAGCAGAGGGCACCATTACACCTCCATCCATTCTTTATGTCCTCCACTTCAGCAACCCCCAAGCAGAGGTTCTTTAGATCCTCAATTTGGACACACAGTCTTTCTGATAAGGTTGGGGGAAGGGGTTACCATCAAGAAAAGGACAGTTATACTCTCCAGAAACAGCAGTTTCTGCATTTCTAATGGGGGCCGTCAGTGTCAGAGATTGCTGCAGGAATTTCTCCTCAGAAAAAACTCAATTCTAAGACGTGATTTAGGCTCAGTTTCTGACTGCCTAGCCTCACTTTGTTCCTCTGCATTTTCTGAGCTGGATATCCAGTCATCTAAGGCGTTCCTTTTTTTGCTTAAATAAGTAAATAAGTGATAAAAACTAGTGCATGCATGTTCAGTCGCTTCAGTCATGTCCGACTCTTTGCAACCCCATGGACTGTAGCCCGCCAGGCTCCTCTGTCCATGGGATACTCCAGGCAAGGATACTGGAGTGGGTTGCCGTGCCCTCCCCCAGGGGATCGTCCCAACCCAAGTAAATAAGTAATAAAAACTAGTATGATAAGATAAATTTCCGTTTTCCCCTGGAGGGCTGATATTCATTAACCCTGTAACTTAAATTACAGGATGTTTCTCAACCAGGGAAGGTGTTTTGCTGCTTTTGTGGTTGCTTTGGTTGGAGAGAACAATTGGCTAATTCTGTTTGTCTCAGATTTTTTCTACCCCTGTTGGAAGGCTTGTTTGTGTCCTCAGGAACTGTTTAAATATTTATCATCTCCAGTTGATTAATAATAAATCGGTGACCAGCATAACCAAATATCTAGATCATATCATATATTCCTAAAGGAAATTTTGAGACTCCAAATTCACATTTGCTTTTATAATTTGCTATATATTTATAATAGCGGTATATACGGGATAAGCCAGTGGAGTGTATCCTTTTACATGGCAAAAGAAAATACTAGAACTACAAAGGGCTTTTGAGAAATTTGCATCCCTTTGCTCCCAACTCTGGACAATCATCATCTATGATGTGATTTTTATGCAGCCAGGTGGCGCTAGTGGTAAAGCAACCGCCTGCCAACGCAGGGGACATAAGAGACAAGGGTTCGATCCCTGGGTGGAGAATATCCCCTGGAGGAGGGCATGGCAACCCACTCCACTTATTTTTGCCTGGAGAATCCCATGGATAGGGGAGCCTGGCGGGCTTCAGTCCATAGGGTGGCAAAGAGTTGCACAACTTAGCACACACATGCTTACCTTTAAAATTGTAACTGGCATAGGATAAAATGTTTTTCCTAACTGTACATTTACTTAGAGGTGTAAATATATGGCCAAAGAACCATGTGCATGGCAATTTGGAAATATTTCTATGCATAATCCCCAAAATAGCAAGTCTGTGTCTTACGAAAGGAAGTATTCTGATTTGAATGCAGATCTACTGATTTCACCTTAATTTTCAGAAAGATGTGCGTTTAGATTTAATCTCCTCTGTCCAAAAAAGCGATTCTTGATTTTTGCTAGCATCGTTTGCTAAAGATTTTGCCCCCACAATCGTTATATTCTAAGTTGAACTTTGGATGATGGAAAACTTGATCTTGTATTTTGGGCACAGAATGACCATGGAAATATTTGTTGATTGATTGATGTTGCTAAAACATTAGCAAAGAGGGCTGTATCTTTAGATCTGATAAGCCAGAAACTCAAAAAATATAGTTTATATGAATTCGTCTCCAAGTTTGAAACCTTTTACATCTGTTATTACTCAGGTCTGTGCATATGGCACTGGATTAATTACTCTTTATTTCACACTGTAGAAAACTGTCCTTTAGTTCTGATTATAGAGAAGTCTGTTCACGTGTGGGTGTATGTGTGTGGGGGGGATATATATGTAGAGAGAGAGAGAAAGAGGGAGGGATGGAGGGAGGGAGGGAAAATCCTATTTAACATAAGAAAACTTCAACATCTAACTTCATTTTTGAGTAAAAAGCTGACTTTCTAATGCATGGCATTTAAATTATTTTTTTAATTGCAATATGTACAGTATACAAAAGAGAATATTATATCTTGATTAGGTAAAATTAGAACAAGAAACACATTTGGAAATTATCATATTTTCATGATAGAATTTTATTTCATGAAAGCTTGGCATTCTACATATTATCACTGATCAGTGTAGTAGCTTTTTTCCCGTTAGGTCTGACGTTGCTCCGTTATTTTCACAACTTGGCTGGCTCCTTAGATGTAAAATCTTTTCAAGCCCTACCAGACATGGCTTCATTTTCATTCTCTTTTCATAATGTTTGGAGTATCATAAATGAGGCTGTTGGATGTGCTACCTGTGCCTGACTTTCATCTAGAAGCATGAGCTACAGTTCAGTCAGCAATCGCACTAAGGCAATTGGAACACAGATCGTGTTAGACTGTTCCTGATTTGACATGCAAAGATAGATCGCTCGTGAATTATAAAGCGACTGGCGCCAGTTTGCCACAAGATCAGCAGCTCTCAAAGATGAGTCGGCGCTACTTCTTTTAGAGAGGAATTCCTCGTTTGGGCAGGAAGGCCCCATGATCTGTGTAGATTTCAGGTTTCACAGGCACCCCACTCACTTAGGGCTCCCCTGAAATTGAGGGTCTTCCATGCCTGCTCCTTCTCAGTTTTTACCTGGGCTCCACTTTGAACTGTATCCAGAAAGGCATGATTCTTCACTAGGCTGGGCTGCTGGCATGATAATGAGTGTTTCTGATTGTTTGGGTGCCCAAAGACCGGCACAAAAGAAGGCTTTCCATTCATCCTTTCATTGTATTTTTGTTTTCTTCTAAAGGTAATCTTTTGAAAATGTGAGCTGAAAGCATCTTGCTATGGAGTCTGTAAGAAGGAACTTTTGTCAGAGCATTAAGTTCTAGGTGTTTTAAGTATGGTGGTGTGCCTGGGAAGAAAGGATTAAACCAAGGCATGCTAGAATAGTAACTGGAAACTGGACATTTCCCCCTGTTTGCGTTCTGAATCCCATTGTCACAGGGCACAAAAATAGCAACATGAATGATGAGTCTTTTCAAAACTTGAAATTGAGATGAGTGCAGATGTGATAGGAAGTATTAGCTCTTCCCCTCTTTAATCATAAAAAGACTGAATGTGTCCAGGAACATCATCAGAAGCGGATCCCCCATTGCCCTCTGGCCTGAAACTTACTAAATGGCAAGACTTCACCTCTAAAGATCTTTGCCCTATCTCAGCTCGTGAGCTTTAAGTCTACATACCCATGAGATCACAGGCTGCCTTGGAAATGAGATTCTAAGTGAAAATTCCAATTCAGATTTTGTATTTTTAAATTACATTGTTGAGGTTAAGAGAATATCTTGATTTGTTCTCGAGTAGCACAAACTGAGATGGTCCTTAAAAATTGTTTCTCTTTGTTTTCTCTGTCTTGCCACCATTTTTTCCCCACTACAGTTGTTTTGAACTTGGTCATGTTATCAGCATCTCTTGGAAGATGTGGTCGATCACAGGAAGACACCATCAGTTTCAGATTCTGTAGGTCTGGCTAGGGCCTCAGAATTTTGCATCTGTAACAAGTTCCCAGGTGTTGTTGCTGTTCTGGGGAACACACTTGAAGAACCACTGAGCTATCATCTCATGCTAGTCTCTTGTTCTTTCAGGCCGTATGAAGATTTCAGGTGATCTGAAGGAATTATGTTCCATAGGAATCCTCCTTAACCTTCACCTTACAGTTAGAATGAGTTTACAAAGGAGAGCAGCCAAATCTTACGATTTTTTTCTAGAAACTAAAAATGTGTTCATTCGCTTCTTAAACAGAAAAGACACATTTCTCATTGTTCCTCTTCATAGCTTTCTTTCATGAGCATTCTTTCAGAAGAACTCAAACATTACTGAGGCACTAACTACCCCTCTGTAGAAGTTTCCTGATAGGAAAATGCAGGTTTCTATCTATAATCTTGGCTGTTGAATTTTGTTAAAATTGTATGTTGTGACAGCTGATGATGCTTGAAATAATTATTCAGATCCTTGAGTCAAACAAATTGAATGTGAAGTCCATTAAATCAGAATTTCTCAACCTTCACACTATTAACATTTAGGGCTGATAATTCTCTGGAGTGAGAGGATTGTTTGGCGACATCCCTGGTGTCTACCCTTTACCTGCCAATAGACCTCCATCCCAGCTATGACTCCGCAAAATGTTCCAAACATTTGCAACTGTCCCTTTCACAGTAAAATCACCCCTTGTGGAGAAGCACTAAATTAAATCATTAACAAAGTCACTGAAGTGTAGAACAAAAAATTAGCAGGTACTCTTCTAAGAACTTGTGCTAAGTCACTTTAGTTGTGTCCGACTCTTTGTGACCCCATGGACTGTAGCCCACCAGGCTCCTCTGTCCATGGGATTTTCCGGGCAAGAATACTGGAGTGGGGTGCCGTTTTCTCCTCCAGGGGATCTTCCCAACCCAGGGATTGAACTGGCGTCTCTTAGTTCTCCTGCGTTGGCAGGGGCGTTCTTTACCACTAGCTCCATCTGGGAAGCCGCCTTCTAAGAACATGCCACCATAACTCGCTGGAACTTCCCCTTCAACATTTGGCCAGTGCAAACCTTTGCACATGGCCTTTTGCATCTGGACCGTTTGCCTCATCAGTTCACTGATCCTAACATTTGTTCTTTCTTTCTCTCTCCAAGAAGGGAAATAGATGAAAAGACAAGAAAACCACAGTTTAAAAAACAGTGTAATTTTACTTTAGACCACTTGAAAGAGGCATGGTCAGAACTCCTAAACTCCTAATATTGTATATGGGCTCGTATGGGTGGGAGTGTTTTAACCACGTCTCACGTCATGTACAGCTCGATGTGTTTCATTCATTTATGATTACTGGAGTGGTTTGTTGGCCTTTAGAAGTCATTGTAAAAGCCCAAACATCACAGGGGGTTGAAAGAAGTCCGTGAATATCGGAAACTTGTCAGAACATTCTGGGCATAGAGGGAGCTCTGAAGTCCCTCTCACTAATTTAAAAGTTAATTAGGGGCTTTTTGGAGCTTCCCCAATGGCTCAGTGGTAAAGAATCCACCTGCAGTGCAGGAGACACAAGAGATGTGGGTTCAATCCCTGGGTCAGAAAGATCCCCTGGAGTAGGAAATGACAACCCACTCCAGTATTCTTGCCTGGACAATCCCATGGACAGAGGAGCCTGGAGAACTACAGTCCATGGGGTTGCAAAGAGGGACTTTTTACTTACAGCAATATAGAAAACTCTCATTAATTGTCACTTTCCTTAACAAAAAGACTGTTGTTCATCATGGCTTCTTGGAGCATCATGGGAACTAGCTCCTTAATATGAGAGAGAGTCTGGTGTAAGGGAGGAAGGGCATTGAGAGATGCCAAAGCATAAACCACATACTCTTGTCTCTCTACTGCCTTGGGCCAGGTATGGGGAGTGGGGAAGTGGGAAAGAGACACCACAGAATTGTCCCTGAGCAGGAGAAGAGGAGGAGCTACTTAAAGTGTGGCACAGTGAGCCCAGAGATGGGACATGACTGGTTTCTGTCTGCCACAGTTACGGTGACAGTATTTCCAGAGTAAAATCAAGGCACATGGTTTGACACAAGAATTTGTGCTACTTCCAGATGTGAAAAGTATCCGAGAAAGGGAGATTGGAAGTCGACATGGTGGAATTTTCCATGATATTTATGTAGATTCCATAAGAGGGTTCCAAAAGCAGAGATCCTAGGGAACCATCACCTGTCCACACATGTTATGTAATGTGATCGGAGATTTGATGTCCAGTGCCTGAAAGTTATAGGTGATGGATCAGTGTTTGTCAGAGGGAAGAACAGAAGGAAAGAGAGAAGGCAATTAGGAAATAGGCCCTGTTCTCCTCCAAAGGAGGGAATGAACTGGATGGAAACTCTTAAAATAAACTAATAACTCTCATATGGTTGGTGAGATTGCAGATAAATACAAGTTTTAAGGAAAGTGCTTCATCATCTGTATTAAAATATCCACCAAAAAATATCTTATTACCAGTCAATCCTAACTGTAGGAATTTATCCTAAGGAAAGATAAGTTGCTAACATGAATATAAAATTTGATGTTGATAACAATAATCCATATTAGAGTTGAAAGATTATACAGTCTAAAGGACCAATACATGGTGAATTGGTTGAAATAATATATGGTATATACATATCCATTCATGGAATATTACATAGCAGTTATAAATGATAACATAGTATTTAAAGGGCAGATTACAGAGCGGTATATATAGAATATGGAGAAGGAAATGGCACTCCACTCCAGTACTCTTGCCTGGAAAATCCCATGGACAGAGGAGCCTGGTGGGCTACAGTACATGGGGTCGCAAAGAGTCAGACACAACTGAGCATGCACAGATCCACACACCAATATATAGAATAACCCCACCTAAAAGTATTTATATTATATTTTAAAATTTTAAAAGAAAAAAGAAGGATTCTAAGGATAATTCAGCGTGCGCCCACCTCATCCATTTATACTGATCATTCAGTGGTTGACTGGTTAATATAGTGACAGCCTTTTCTCAAGAGTTCCTCAGCATTTGTCAGGTCATTTCACTATACACAGCTGTTGATTGTTGCCCAATAGTGTACTTAATAATTTATGTCACTTATTAGTTAAAATTATAAAAGATAATCTTATCACTCTAAAAAGAGAAAACTTGCCTGCTTCTTATTTTAGTGTAACTTCTGGGCAAAATTAAGACAGTGAACACAAGAAATTAGCTGTGCATTTTTTTTTTTTTTTGGGTTTATTTGGCTGTGCCAGGTCTTAGTTGGGGCAAGTAGGATCTTTTGCTTTCAGCATGCGGGCTCTTAGTTGGGAGGTCCCTGGTTGTGCATTTCTATAGAGAAATTATGGATTGCCCCCAAATTCTAAAGTGCAGAGCAGAAAATCCTAGCCACAATAGCAACCTCTACCTTTTATTGGCATACAGCTTTGGCTGTCTCTTGACCACCCCATTAAGGCATCCCACCTAAATTTCCTGCCCTAGGAATTCTCCCTTTGCCAGCAATGCGTCCCCACACCTGTAATAACAATTGACCATGAATGTTGGACCGCCAGGTAGCGTCCTTCCCCAGAGGACTCCAGACACATAATCTTTCCCCATCGTTAGACCCATAAATTTGGGGTAGTTAAATTGAGCTGTCTCATTTAGAAGTGAAAAATCACTTTCAAAAAAAGAAAAAGGGAAGAATCTGCCCTCTACCTCTCTGCTCACAACCCACACACACTTGCTCCTCCAACCTACTCCAGACTTGCTGACTTTTTCACTTCCTTTCCTGAGGTTTGCCTTTGGAATCACAATCATCACTGCAGTTAAAGATGAGTCTCCTAAGTCAGAACAAAGTCAGAAAGTTTTACCTGGCTCTTATAACCTGTCACAAGAGGATTGCAGCTTCCCAAAATGGCCTGCCATCCAAAAATATACAGAGTTCAGAAGAAAGGCCCCAGTGATAGTTAATAAATAGCACGTGAATTCTGTACCATGTAAGTGAATCCACTTGTATAAATTTGGACTCGAGTTTAAATTTCGGTGGGTGACAACTATGATGGTGGTCAGAATTTGCTAACTGCCTCTGGCCACCTTTACTCAAATCATTTTCCTCTACTTTCAGAAACTTGTCAACTCACCAAATTCTTTCTTAGACAAATGAGCCAGAAAGGACAGAACTCGCCTAAGCCGCCTGCAGCCTGCTGTTCCATCTCTCCCAGATATTAAAAGACTCAGATCTGTGACATCAGTCATGCAGTGCATTGCACACACAGTACTTCTAACAGTGGAAAAGGAAAGATACCATCAACCAACAGCTTTTCTTCTATGACACCGATGACTGATCTATCTTTTTGGTTATTGCTCTCACAACTTGATGAAATCTCTCAGTTGTTGGACAAGGTCAATTTTTTTTTGGCAATGTAAGTTTTTAGGTAAAAGACTTTTTGAGCACTCATGTTAAAGAGTGTTGGAGGTCAGAATATTGGACATTTTTAATTACCTCAAAATAATACCCTCTGAATTATTTTACTCCATTAAATCTTTCCCCATCCAATTTGTTTGTAGTTTTTCTTGGTGGGACACAGCTTACTTTTTATAAAAGATTTGTTCCCAGAAACCAAAATCTTAACACTGTTGGACCTTAAGAACCTGCCAAAAAAAAAAAAAGAACCTGCCGTTTTGCCAGTCAGGGTGGTCAGATAGTGACCGTGTCATATTGTTCACTGTAAATATGTGAAAATCATTTTTGTTAAACAAAACATTTTTCTTGGGCCCCAGGGGGAAGCCACTAGTTAAATATGTTTTACAGTGACTGTTGCGGTAAAGGGTGTTGCTGTTGTTCAGTCACTCAGCCATGTCTGACTCTTTGTGACCCCATGGACTACAGCATGCCAGGCTTCCCTGTCCTTCACTATCTTCCTGTTTGCTCAAACTCATGTCCATTGAGTCAATGATGCCATCCAACCATCTCATCCTCTGTCGCCCTCTTCTCCTCCTGCCCTCAATCTTTCCCAGCATCAGAGTCTTTTCCAAGGAGTCGGTTCTTTGAATCTGGTGGTCAAAGCATTGGAGCTTCAACTTCAGCATCAGTCCTTCAAATGAATATTCAAGACTGATTTCCTTTAGGATTGACTGGTTGGATCTCCTTGCAGTCCAAGGGACTCTCAAGAGTCTTCTCCAACACCACAGTTGAAAAGCATCAATTCTTTGGCACTCAGCTTTCTTTACAGTCCAATTCTCACATCTATACATGACTAGTGAGAAAAAAAAAATAGCTTTGACTATACGGACCTTTGTCAATAAAGTAATGTCTCTGCTTTACAATATGCTGTCTAGGTTTGTCATAGTTTTTCTTCCAAGGAGCAAGCATCTTTTAATTTCATGGCTGCAGTCCCTGTCTGCAGTGATTTTGGAGCTCAAGAAAATAAAATCTGTCACTGTTTCCATATTTGCCATGAAGTGATGGGACTTGATGCCATGATCTTAGTTTTCCTTTGTAAATTGAATAATGCCAAGTGAATTTATCCCTCTGGTTCCATGTTCTCTGTGCTTAAAGCAGGGCATACCTGTTTTCTGGTGAACAGGTAAATGAGGAAAGGAAAAGCCAGTGTTGGTTCTCTGTTCACAGTGAGGCTCGTGGGTTCTCACTCCAAAATACCCCCAGGGTTGCTTAGGATATGTTGATCTCTTTAGTTGTACTTTCTTCTTGTTTCTGCCAGGAATTTCTGTTTTCTGATAGGAATTAAGCAGCCTAAGGGCTTCCCAGGTGCCGCTACTGCTAAATAACTGGTTTGCCAATGCAGAAGATGTAAGAGAATCGGGTTCAATCCCTGGGTCAGGAAGATCCCGTGAGGAGGAAATGGCAAACCACTCCAATATTCTTGCCTGGAGAATACCATGGACACAGGAGCCTGGCGGCCAAAGACCATAGGGTTGCACAGTCAGACACAACTGAAGCGACAGCATCCATGAGGAGGAATTAACCAACGTGTGCTTTAGCTCGGAGACCTGAGACTTCTCTCTTGATCGCCCTTCTTCTCTTTGCCCTGCTAACCATCCCCCTCTGCTCCAAACTTCCATGAAGCCTGGAAGGAACTGATTTGTATCCTCAATCATGCAGAATGCACAATGACTACTTAAGAAGTAAGAATTATTTTGTTGTCATTTGATTAATTCTTTTTACCTTACGGGATTAAAAAAAAAAGACATGAATTATTTATTCATGTGTGAACCACCAGCCTACATTTCACTCCCCTAAAATAAAATTAGTTCCATAAACATTTTAAATAATGAATAAATGTTAATACCTTGGTGTACAATGCCTAGACATTCATTTTTATGATTTGACTAAATCCAAGGAAAAAGAGAACCTAAGATATTCATCTGTATCAGTAAAATGACCAGATAATTTCTACTAACCATTTTCCCATTAGCTTATTTATGATTACATCTCTTTATTCAATAGTAAGCTCTTGACATTGAAAGATTCATTCACAGAGCGCTAGCAACACACTGCATTTATTTAAACCACACTTGACTAGCGGTATATAAATAATCTCCCCCAAACCATATTGATTTCCCAAAGGGAATATTAAATGCTAAATAACTTCACAGATTGGAAGCAGTCCTGTCTCTGCCTTCATTTTTGATATAATCAAAAATGATGACATTGTAGCTAGCTTTTCTTTTTAAATAATTCACACATTGAGTGCAAAAGAAAATATTGTAGCACCGCTCAGGGACTTGAACTTGTACTACATAGCACAGTCTCCTTTCTGTAATGAATGGTAACAGATTGACCACATCAGGATGTCTGCCAGGGATTAAGAATGTGTCTATTCATAATGGGACTATAAATTAGCACAGTGTATTATTCTCTAGATATCAGATGCATACGAAGCACAAAGTCTTTGGGAAGAATGTAGCTTACACATCTTTTATTAGTCCTCACAGAATCTTTATAAAGTATATAATATTCTGATTTTATAAATCTGAAAATGAGACCACATATACTCTTGAACCATGAAAATGATTTTGACTATATTGGCAAAGTCTGGGTAGATGTTCATCAAACAGTTCTCCTTTCTGTCCTGGACACATAGTGGGACTCCATATCCTAGCCTCTCTTGTATTGGTATCTTGCAGTAGTTATGTACTTGAGTTCTTATGAATGGAATGTTCTAGACCAAGTCTATAAAAACCTCTGTCACCCTCCGCACACAATGGAAGACTGGGTCCCTGAGTCTCAGTGTAGAGAACCAAGTTTTCACTGTGTTGTTTTTGAATTGCAGAAGTTCACCTACCAGGGCTAATCCCACCAGTAACCTGAAAGTTCTGTGATAAACTTGGAAGTGTTAAACCTGGCAACCTTTGATTCTAGCTGCCCCCACAATTCAATTCTTTCCTTATCTGCTCAATTATAAAACTACAGTTAGCTCCAACTCTAGTAGGATTCATGTGTCTGTATATGCCTTCCCATTTTTGTTTTGTTGTTTTGTTTTTGTTTTTTTTTAATTTATTTATTTTAATTGGAGGCTAATTACTTTACAATATTGTATTTTGAAATACATTGGAAAATGCCTTCCCATTTTTGTGGGGAAATGTGATGATTTATTTATGGTATACTCTGTTTCAGGTAAGCTGACTATGAAACATACTTCTATAGAGCAAACCCTGTGGCTTGTGGGTTTTAGTTCCCCAAACAAGGATTGAACCCAAGCCCCCGATAGTGAAAGTGTGGAGTCCTAACCATTGAACCACCGGGGAACTCCCTATAGAGCAAATCGTATTGACTTCTTTTTCCAAATTAGAAATAGTTCCACCAAGAAAACCTTCAATAGAGGAATGTGAAACTGTTTTGTGAGGTGGTTACATGGCAGACTCTACATTATGGCGGATGGCTGGTTTTTTTTTTTTTCTTTTTATTGAAGTAGGGTTGATTTACATTGTGTTAGTTTCAGGTATACAGCTCAATGATTCAGGTATACAGCTCAGCGATTCATTTACATATAACTATTATTTTTTAATTTCTATTTATTCATTTTTGGCTGTACTGGGTCTTCACTGTTGCATGTAGGCTTTTCTCTAGTTTCGGAGCGTGGTGTCTGCTCTCTAGTCACAGTGCACAGGTTTCTCACTGTGGTGGCTTCTCTTGCTGTGGGGCACAGGCTCCAGGCACACAGGCTCAGTACTTATGGCGCCCAGGCTTAGTAGCTTTGTGGCATGTGGAATCTTCCCGGACCAGCAACTGAAGCTGTGTGCCCTGCATTGGCAGGTGGATTCTTAACCACTAGATGACCAGGGAAGTCCTACAGACCTATTTGTCTTCCAGTTCTTTTCCCTTATAGGTCATTTCAAAATATTGAGTATACTTCCCTGTTCTATGTAGTAGGTCCTAATTGTTTATTTTTTATATAGCAGTGTGTATTTGTTAATCCCAAACTCATGATTTATCACTCCCTCCCTTTCCCCTTTGATCACCATCTGTTTTTTATGTGTGTGGGTCTATTTCTGTTTTGTAAATAAGTTTACTTGTATGTTTTTTTTAGAGTCTACATATAAGTGATATCATATGACAGTTGTCTTTCTCTGTCTGGCTTATTTCACTTGGTTTGATCATCTCCAGGTCCATCAATATGGCTACAAATGTTATTATTTCATTCTTTTTTATGGCTGAGTAATATTCCATTGTGTACTTATACCACATCTTCTTTATCAATTCATCTGCTGGTGGGCACTTGGGCTGCTTCCATGTCTTGGCCATTGTAAATAGTGCTGCAGTGTACATTGGGATGCATATATTTTTTCAAATTATGGTTTTCTCCAGGTATATGCCAAGGAGTTAGGATTACTAGATTATATGTTAGCTGTATTCTTAGGTTTTTTTTTAAGGCACCGCCATACTGTTCTCCATAGTAGCTGTTCCTATTTACAATCCCAACACCAGTGTAGGAGGATTCCCTTTTCTCCACCTGCTCTCTGACTGGGCAGGGGGTGGGGGGAAGTTGTTTGTTTTTTAAAGAAAAACTGTGTCTTAGAAGAGCCTCTGGCTCAGTAGGAGTTTCCTAGTTCCTTAAGTACAAGACTCTTAATATTGACTTCACAGGAGCCGTGGTTCTTATTCGGGGCAATTTCCTCCCCCCAAAGAGCTATAGGAATGTATGGAAGCTTTTTTGACTGTCACAACCTGCCGTCTGATAGGTGGAGGCCAGGGGTGCTGCTCAATATCCATTAGTGCACAGGACAGTCTCCATAGCAAAGAACTGTCCAGCCCCAAATGTCACCTAGGCTAGGTTGTGAGCTTCATGAGGGCAAGGGCCATGTCTTTTTTATTCATCACTGCATCTTCAGCCATTCATAAAGTGCTTGAAACAAAGTACTTATTAAATTTGTTTGGTGACTTAATGGACTGAGCCCCTCCTGATTAGCAAAGTGGTAGTAGGTAAAGTAGAATGTAGAGTTGGAAACTTAGTCCTCCTGCTCAGTAAGTATGTGTTCTTGAGCAACTTTTTCTACCTATTTAGGTCTCAGTTTCCTCATCTGTAAGCTGAGGATCATAATAGTACCCAGCTCATGGACCTGTTGTAAAGATTAAATGAAATGAGGCATGTACAATGCTTAGCACAGCAGCTGAGATGCCATTGATAAATATTAAATTTTATTAAGAGAAAGAAACCAGTGTTTTCTGTGTTTCTGTCATGTGCCAAGTACAGACTTAAGGATGTCCACCACCTCATTTAGGGACTTCCTCAGTGGCTAAGCAATAAAGAACCCACCTGCAAAGCAGGAGATGCAGCTTCAATCCTTGGGTCAGAAAGATCCCCTGGAGGAGGGCATGGCAACCCACTGTAGTGTTCTTGCCTGGAGAATCCCGTGGACAGAAGAGCCGGGTGGGCTGCAGTCTATAGGACATAAAGAGTTGGACACAACTGAAGCAACTGACCATGCACGCACCACCTCGTTTAATCTTGTCAACAGTATCTATGGAGTAGGACTTTTTATCTCACTGAAGAGGAAACTGGGTTTTAGGGATATCAAGAAGCCTGCCCAAGATGACAAAGCTACTCAAAGTGTGGGAATCTGAAGACCCCAAAGCCCAGGTTCATTATGTCACAATACACTGGCCTCTTTGTGAAACTCTTGACTCTAACTAACTTCTGTAAAATCGAAAGGTGTGAAAGTGATCCCTTTGGGCTTTACAACTTTCCTCTCATATGGTATTGACAATGTTTATTGAGCTCACTGACAATATCCCACCTTCTAGAGCTTTCAACTCACATATAATGAACTCTGGCCAACGCATTTAGCACGTTATAAAATCATTGATCCCATATTGTACCATTCCTTGAAAATCAAAGTTGCATATACTAGATTTACTGTAACTTTGTGCCTTCCCTGTTTTATCTCCTGGGTTCTAAGCTTCTTAAAATCATGCACTGGATTCTACTTCTTCTGTGGTAATGTGTCATCCAATGCTCCTAGCATGGACTGAGTACAGATTTCTCAGAACAAACCTACTGCCATGCTGCCAGGGAGAAATGATGTCTACTCACCTAGATATAGTTTTCACAGTTGTCTCAATTTTTAAGATGCAAAAAAGTCACCCCAGAGTGCTATAAAACTTACAATGGTTTCATGCTAACAGAGGGATTTAACAATGCCTCAAATTTCTTATTAAGGCTTATCCAGTATTCTTCTAATACTTACCAAGATTTAGCAAGTTAACTTTAACAATGTTTTGAGAAGCAAAACAAAATCATAAAGGAAAGGAGGCTAGGTGATTATAATCTTTCTTTTTTTTCTTTCTTTCTTTCTCTCATTCTTTGAGTTTATTTATCAACTCATCTTCTTGTTCAGTAATGTGTGTCAGTACAATAGCATTTGGATTCTCTTATTACTTTTACTGATATTCACATGCCATATCAGCTTGATAGAGCTTTGCTGCCCTCACAGAAGTGAATCACAATAACCTTTAGAAAGGTCTGGAGGCTCATAAAGATTACGGAGGCAAAGCTACTGGTAATGGGAGGGGTAGGAGGCCATTTTGAATATGGTGGTTCCCTTGAATGCCTCACCAACAGCCACCACACTCTGTAGCACTGCAGTAGTCCCTGGGCTCTCACTGAACTGTTTTTCTTTAGAAAAAAGTCCTAGAAAAGCTTTGACCTGTTAAAGATATAATGTTTGTTGTTTAGTCACTAAGTCATATCCAACTCTTTGCAACCCCATGGACTGCAGCCCACCAGGCTCCGCTTCCATAGTATTTCCCAGGCAAGAGTACTGGAGTGGGTTGCCATTTCCTTCTCCAAATATAATAAGTGAAGTTTAGAGCTAAATGTCATAATTACATAGAAGAACTAAGTATAAACAGGGAAGACTTTGTAACTGCTTCAAAAATCAAGATGCCTGATAGAAAGCTTACTGTGTCTGTTGGACAAGACCCTGGAGAAGAAAGGGAATGGAATGAGTATTTGACTAGGCACTGATTTTAAAGCATTCATTTATATCTTTTCCTGTGAAACTAATACCATATGGTTTTGCTACAACAGGCAATAACTAGTCTCACAACACAAATTATATTACAAAAGCTCTCCAAAATATATTTAAGAGATGTTTTGGCAATAGATTTATTTTAGCAATTTATATTAGAATCAATCTCATTCCCATTTGACAGAACTTGGAGATGGAATAAAACTGGCATTGAGTCTTTATATATTGATCTTAAAAGAAAAATGAATGATTTTGGACCCCCCAAAGGGAAAGAAAAAAATCATTCTGAACAAAATATTTTATTTTAAGCCATCCTCTTTTCTTTTCCCTCCTCTGAAGGCACTGATATTGTCTTTTACCATACTTATTTATAATACACTTAAATTTAACCATTGGTAGTGGTGAAAGCCAGCAGAATATAACTAACAAGTTGAATGCAAAATGGTGTTTTATCTTTGGGAAAAATCACTGAGAGAGTACGAACTGGGCATCAAAATCAAAATCCTATACATTTATTCAGCAGATATTGATGAGAATGTTCTGTATGCTGGACTGCCCGTCTACATGCCAGGGATAGAGTCCTCAGCACACAGAGAGAATAACATGGCTATCCTTGAAGAATTTATATCTCAAGGAGAGGAACAGTATCATTGGTGGCTAGACAATATGAAATACATATGTAAGCCCCATAAGGATTAGAAGGTGGTCAGTGCAATGAAGAAAATTACACAAGGGACTGATGTGGGGGAGGCTGCAGTCTTAAATAAGAAGATCATGGGGGGCCTTGCAGAAAGGAAACAGTGGAGCAGAGGGAAGGAAACCTGGCAGAGGGAGTAGGCATATGGGGGCGGAGTGCTCCAAGTGTGGCTTGCTGACTTCATTAGATTGGGCAGGTTACATCTTCTTCCTGAATCTGTGTCTTCATCTTTAAAATGGGAACAAATTGTACTCAAAATTGTATTTCCTTTGAGTGGTCTAAACTGTGGAAAATTCTTGAAGGGATAGGAATACCAGACCACGTTACCTGCCTCCTGAGAAATCTGTATGCAGGTCAAGAAGCAACAGTTAGAACCAGACATGGAACAATGGACTGGTTCCAAATTGGGAAAGGAGTACGTTAAGGCTGTATATTGTCACCCTGCTTATTTAACTTATATGCAGGTTACATCATGAGAAACACTGGGCTGGATGAAGCACAAGTTGGGATCAAGATTGCTGGGAGAAATATCAATAACCTCAGATATGCAGATGATACTACCCTATGGCAGAAAGTGAAGAGAAACTAAAGAGCCTCTTGATGAAAGTGAAAGAGGAGAGTGAAAAGACTGGCTTAAAACTCAACATTCAAAAAACTAAGATCTTGGCATCTGGTCCCATCACTTCATGGCAAATAAGTAGGGACAGACTTATTTTCTTGGGCTCCAAAATCACTGCAGATGGTGACTGCAGCCATAAAATTAAAAGACACTTGCTCCTTGGAAGAAAAGCTATGGCCAACCTAGAAAGCATATTAAAA
This sequence comes from Bos indicus x Bos taurus, assembly GCF_003369695.1. Classification (NCBI taxonomy): domain Eukaryota; kingdom Metazoa; phylum Chordata; class Mammalia; order Artiodactyla; family Bovidae; genus Bos; species Bos indicus x Bos taurus. Next base: position 81,434 of record NW_020867537.1, on the reverse strand, counting down.
AGCAGAGACATTACTTTGCCAACAAAGGTCCCTCTAGTCAGAGCTATGGTCTTTCCGTTAGTCATGTATGGATGTGAGAGTTGGACCATAAAGAAAGCTGAACACCGAAGAATTGATGGTTTTCAACTCTTGTGTTGGATAAGACTCGAGAGTCCCTTGGACTGCAAGGAGATCCAATCAGTCAATCCTAAAGGAAATCAGTCCTGAATATTCATTGGAAGGACTGATGAGGAAGCCAAAACTCCAATACTTTGGCCACCTGATGCAAAGAACTGACTCATTGGAAAAGACCCTGATGCTGGGAAAGATTGAAGCGGGGAGGAGAAGACGGCAGAGGATGAGATGGTTGGATGGCATCACCGACTCAAAGGACAAGTTTTAGCAAGCTGTGGGAGTTGGTGATGGACAGGAAAGCCTGGTGTGCTGCAGTCCATGGGGTTGCAGGGAGTTGGACACAACTGAGCATCTGAACTGAACTGAATTGAGTGGTCTGATGAAATAAGCAATGTAAAACCTTTACATAATCTATAGCCCATATTATACATTCCTGTCACTGACATTATTGTGATAGTTATCAGGACCCCCACTCTACTGAGGTTGTTCCTTAGGACAGGGGTCCCCAACCCCTGGGATCTAATGCCTGACAATCTGAGGTGAAGCTGATACAATAAAAGTAGAAATAAAGTACACAATAAATGTAATGTGCTTGAAAGTGAAAGTTGCTCAGTCGTGTCCAACTCTTTGCGACCCCATGGACAGTCCATGGAGTTCTCCAGGCCAGAATACTGGAGTGGGTAGCCTTTCCCTTCTCCAGGGGATCTTCCCAACCCAGGGATCAAATACAGGTCTTCCACATTGCAGATGGATACTTTACCAGCTGAACCACAAGGAAGTCCAAGAATACTGGAGTGGATAGCCTGTCCCGTCTCCAGCGGATCTTCTGGACCCAGGAATCGAACTGGAGTCTTCTGCATTGCAGGTGGATTCTTTACCAACTGAGCTATCAGGGAATCATCCCCAAACCATTCCCTGGTCCTCACATTAGTGGAAAAATTGTCTTCCACAAAACCGGTCCTAGGTGCCAAAAAAGTTGGAGACCACTACCTTAGGATCTAGGGAAATTAGGCCAAACTCAGGATATAGCGCCCAAAGTTCACTTTCCCTGCTGCCCCCACACCCTCACATATCCAGACCTCTGTCTCCCAGTTATAAACCGCCAAGCCACCTAAGTTGAGGAGCTTCTAGACTATTTTTCCAAGTCCTTGGGATCCTAGATCCCCACTGATTTGGTGGGAATCCCCAAGAGGGCCCTCTCTCCCTCGGGGTCATCAGTGTCTCCCCTTCAGTGGCATGAGTAGTGGTCCTGAGGTGCAAGATGGAGAGTGATTTGCTCATCACAGCTGGGGTAGGAAAAAGGCTTGAGCTATAGCTTGCCAGACAAATAAATACTTGGATGGAGAGAATACTGGAAGCAGTGATCGCCAGTAACGATTTGTTCCCTCACAGTCCTTCCCTTCCTTCCTCCCCTCCTTGCCTTCCTTCCCCTTCCCACCCTTTTGTGACATTTATTGACCTCCCATGGTGTGTTAAGCTCTATCCTCAACTCTAAGCATGCATAGATGAATAAAACCATATTATCACAGCACTTTCCACAACTCCGTATGTAAGCACAGTCTAATGTGAGTGGTACCCAGAGGAGAGATGTTTCATATGTCCCAAGGAAGGAAAATGAGGTTGTGGGTGGGAAAGAGGAGCCGAAGTTCCAGAGAGGGCTATATCAGACCTGAGTCTGAAAAGCAGGTTTCCCTAGAAACGAGGAGGAAAGTGAGGTTGGGAGGGGATGATTATAGCTTTCAAGGAAGAAGGGTCAGCCAAGGTTCAAAGGTAAAACAGCCCGGTGTGTGTGTGTGTGTGTAGGTGTGTATGCACTGAAAGTGGCTAAGAGTTCCGTATAAGCAATTATCTCAATGCAAAGAAAGAGACATGGCATGTGTTTTCATGCTATTACTAATGGATATTTGAAAAGCCTCTGCAAATTATTCAGTCTTGGAATCTTAAAACAATATATACTTTGTTATTTGTTTTAAAATTGGTAACCTACCTATATTACACCTCATGTGAAGAGTTAACTCATTGGAAAATACCCTGATGCTGGGAGGGATTGGGGGCAGAAGAAGGGGACGACAGAGGATGAGATGGCTGGATGGCATCACCAACTCGATGGATGTGAGTCTGAGTGAACTCCGGGAGTTGGTGATGGACAGGGAGGCCTGGCATGCTGTGATTCAAGGGGTCGCAAAGAGTCGGACACAACTGAGAGACTGAACTGAACTGAACTGAATAGAACACTCTGATCAAGATTTTAGCATGTAAAATAATATTTACTCTAATTCAGAAAAGATGTTATATGTGCTAGTTACTGAATAAAAACTCAAAGTCTGAAAAACCACCCACTGTGTTTGTTTTCCCTTTACTCAGTTTTGGGTTGAAGAGTGGCTAGATCAAGAATGTAGGTTAATAGATAGCCAATGGAAAGTTGCTGTGTGACTCAGGAACTCAAACCAGGGCTCTGTAACAACCTAGAGGGGTGGGATGAAGAGGGAGATAGGAGAGAGGTTCAAGAGGGAGGGGACATATGTGTACCTATGGCTGATTCATGTTAATGTCTGGCAGAAACCAACACAATACTGTAAAGCAATTAAATAATGTAAATAAAAAGTATGTAGGTTAATAAACTAAGTCCAAATGTATCTGAAGTTTTGATGGATCTGAATGAAGATCTGAGTCTTCTGAGGTTTTGACCTGGGTTTTCATTTTGATGGGGGACCAAGGATATGTTTCTCAGCATTTCATAGCCCCTCTCTCTTCATTTTATATAAAATTGCTTATTGAAATATCATTTGCATACCATAAAATTTGCTTAGTTTAGGTGTATAATTCAATAAGTTTAGGAAATTGACAAAGTTGTGCAACCTTCATCACAATCCAGCTTTTAGAACATTTCCATCACTTATGAAGATTCCATTTGCCCACTGCCAGTGACTCCTTGTTTCCAGCCCCTGGAAACCACTAACCTACTTTCTGTTTATATAGATTTGCCTTGTGTGGGCATTTCCAATCAGTGGAATCATGCAATGTATTTTTTTGTTTCTGACTTCTTTCACTTTCCATAGTGTTTCAGTGTTCATCCATATTGTGATGTGTATATATATATATATATATATATCATAGTTTATTCCTTGTTATTACTGAATTATATTCCATTGCATAGATAGACCACATTTTATTTATCCATTCACAAGTTGGTGGACAGTTAGGTTGTTTCTACTTTTCGGTCTTTCTCATTTTTTTAAATGAGAAAATTGTATTGGAAGAGAGGATTCAAAGCACCTCTAAAATTCTTAGGCCATGTCTTGTTTTATTTTGTGAATTATCCATCACCTTTATTTTGTGGTGAAAGGTGTTAAACATCGCCTTCAGTGGCTGTAAGTCTTGACTCTCTATATAGTGAACTTATGACTATCTCCTTATGTTTTTCTGTTACTTAGTGAGACCATATATGCTGATATCTAAATATCACTTTTAATTGTGTGGATTTTGCAAACTGAACCATTTTAGTGTGAAATAGTAAAAATACTAAAAGGTTAAAAATAATTATGGTATGATTTTGGGTTAATTTTCCTTCTTAAATCCCAGCGTACTTTGTGCTTGCTCCAGGAATCCTACTGTAGTGACAAGATTCTAACTGAAATATATTTATTCTATTAAATTGTGTTGCCCATTGTATTAGTCAGTTCAGACTGCCATAACAGAATACTACAGGCTGGGTGACAGAAATGGCAGAAATTTATTTCTCGCATTTCTGGAAGTTGGGAGGTCCAAGATAATGGTGCTCACTGATGAGGTTTCTGATAAAGGCTGTCTTCCTGGCTTTCAAACTGCCATCTACTCATTATGTCCTCAGTGCGTGCACATGGAAACAGAGCAGGGTTTCTAGTGTCTCTTCTTATAAGGACACTAATCCTATTGGGTCAGGGCCCCACCCTTAGGACCTCATTAAACCTTAACAACTTCCATAAAGAGCCCATCTCCAAATAGTCATGGTAAGCATTAAAGCTTAAATATATGAATTTGGAGAACACAGACACATTCAGTTCATAACATTCATTAATTGTAGAAAAGAGTAAACTGTCCAATAGAATTTTTGATATCTATCAAAGAACATTCCTGGTGATTAAGTGAATGTCAGGAAAGAATTTGTATTGGTGCAAACCTGAGTTTGCTTTCAAAAAAAAAAGTGGTGTTTATTCAGCTTAGTCATGGATTCTGAACATGATGTGTACTTAAAGGCAAATAAGATACCTAAAATAAGTCCTATTGTACATGTGAGTTAAATTGTTCAAAAGAACTTTTCATATGGATTTTAAGTAATAAAATTATGCATCAAACTCAGTTTGAAGAAGACATGTCTTTCTGAACAAATCCTCCCCAATTTTGAGAGACATGCTATAATAAACATTCTTTTCAGAAAAACAATTTCAACCTAGGATTTTTGACAGCTTCATTTTCAGTTTAGTCAGCTAGGATGAAAACTGAGCTGCCCAAAGAGAGTTGGCAAAATAGTTTACTTGTTATAATTAAAAAGGGGAAATTTCTAAACCACAGTTGTCTTCAGTGCTAATATGAACAACCAAATGTTATTTCCAGTAGGTTTTTTAAATTTCTTCGTGCTTGGCAAGTTGATACAGCTTTGTGCAGTTAGGAATCAGAAAGTTTTTCCTCAAGATAGAAATGTTCTTTGTGTTAAACACATCATGGTATAATTATCCTACACATTCACCACATACATTCAACTGCTGAAACCCAAGTCCAATAATTTTCAATTTGAGCACTTAGCTTTACACTTTTAATAAAGAAAAGCCATAGCAACTGTGTATACTTCTGGCAGAATATTTCATGTAGGCAACGTTATTTATTTATACAATTGGAAAATGACTTGATTGCAACCATGTTGAAAATCTTTGCCAAGGTATGAGCTTTTCTTACATTGGATTTTTCTTTAGGGGAATAGGTAGCTTCATTTTATGATTTTATTTGGTTATGCTCAATGACACAATCTGGCTTCAGAGACATACTTGACAGATCTTGATACAGAAAAAAAAAAAAAAAAAAACACAAATACAAGGATTTTGACTACAGATCCTTGCAATAAACAATCAATATCCATTGGAGCGCAATATTAAAGTTAGTGTATCACCTTGGTATTGGGCACACAAAAAAGTAAGTCATTGATAATTTCCAGATGTTTTACTTCTTTAAGCTGCTGCCGTATCTCCTCTACTTTCCCCTGGTTCTTCTTCTTTAAATGAAACAAGTTTAAATTCTGAGCTCCCCAGAGAAACTTTTCCAAATGCCCCCACATCCAATGTACCAATCATGACATGGCATCATTGTGTATTTGGGAAGAGACAATGGGGGCCACAAGGGAAGCTGGGAAGCTGGGGGAGGCCAGTGCACTATTCTGTCCACCTATGCATGCTAAAGGGGTATTCGGGCAGACTTTGGCCACTGCCTTTGTGTATATGTCAAAGTCTTACACTAAGACTAAGATGCCTTTTGAATGGTCTCACCATTTTTGCACGTCTCTGCGGGTCCTATTTACCAGTCTTCACATGCAGATGGAAGTAAAATCTGAAATCTTTTCTGGCTAAGATGTAAGGACTAAGATGGGGATCACACTTCAGCACTAATGGGATTCACACTTTGTTAGAAAATAGCCCTGTTGCTCTAACCTTTGCTTGCATCAACAGCAGCTGCTTTAGAGTGAGTATTTGCTTTTCTTCTTGCCTGTGAGGTTATATTAATTTCTTTTTCCAGCTTGATGGTCTGCCTGTTCTGGGTTTTACATTTAAAAGAAAAAAAAAACCAGTTTCCAGCACTGCATTCTTAATGGTTTGTGTTCAGGCTTGCAAGCCACTCTGTAATTGTCTAAAGAATGATGGTTTTTCTTTGTCTTCATAGTTTCAAAAAAGTTTTTTGTAGACAGAATTAAAAAACTGCTAAAGTCTACAAATTTAGCTTCCCCACTGATGTGGAAAAGAACATTTCCATTTCATATGTAGACTTCACATCTTCATAGAACAACAGTGACCTGGGTTTTTTTTTTAAATTACTTAGTAAAAAATATTGATTCTCCTTCAGTTCTGTCTATCCAAGGCGGATCTAGTTCTTTCCAGGGAATCTTCCTGACCCAGGGATCCGACCTGCATCTCTTCACGCCTCCTACGTTGGCAGGCGAGTTCTCTACCGTTAGTGCCACCTGGGAAGCACTCTCCCTAAGATAGTCTTTCCCTAAGATATCTCAAAGCTGCCTCCTTCATTCTTTGCTCTACTATGTAAGATTTTGCCCCTTAATCCATTATTTGAAACCCCACTTTCCTAAATGTAAAGAACTTTTAAAAAGTTTTCTTTTGACCCCCAATTTCTATACTCATATTTCCCACAGTCCATGAGATATAAAATATATTTAAAAGGAAGAAAATTATAACAGGTGGTGTTTCAATACATCATGGGATAAATTCACCTTTCTACTACTTTACAATACAACTTGATTGAAGTATCAAGCTGGTCACTTTACCTTATCTGCATCCAAGAGTCTATCTAAAAACTGCATGCTGTTAAGTGACAAGATCTAGGCAGTTCTTTAACATACTCAAAGAGTAGATTTGTCATTGTTGTTGTTGTTTAGTTGCTGAGTTGTGTCTGACTCTTTTGCGACCCTATGGACTGTCGCCCGCCCGGCTCCTCTGTCCAGGGGATTTCCCAAGCAAGAACACTAGAGTGGGTTGCCATTCCTTCTCCAGGAGATCTTCCCGACCCAGGGATTGAACCTACGTCTCCTGCCCGCATCTCCTGCATTTTCAGGCAGATTCTTTACCGCTGCGTCACCTAGGTAGAAAGACTTAAATTAGAGATTCTGTGATGTCCAGAAATGTATTTTGCCTCACAAGAACAGGGTGTGCAGCACTAGAAAGTACAGTTCCTCAGAGGGTATGGGCAGAAGCAAGACACAGCTCTGGGAAAAGACCAGCCACACCTATCAAAGCAGGACTACAGACAAGTGATGGGTCACATGGGAGCCTCTGTGGCTGAGTCATAGGGGCAGAGATCCATGCTACAGACTCCAGATTGCAATGCAGCTGCTTCTCAAAAGGGCAACTTTTTTTTTTAGTTTTTTTTTTTTTAGAATATAATTGCTTTATAACATTGTGTTTCTGCTGTACAACAATGTGAATGAGCTATATGTATGCATTATCCCCTCCCTCTCGAGCCTCCTTCCCACCGCACTCCTAGGTTCTGACAGCAATGAGCTGAGTTCACCGTGTTGCCCAGCAGCTTCCCGCTAGCTATCTATTCATGCAGGGTAGTGTGCATATGTCAGTGCTACCCTCTCAGTTTGATCCACCCTCGCCTTCCCCGACTGTGTCCACAAGTCTATTCTCTGTCTGCATCCCTATTCCTGCTCTGCAAATAGGTTCTTCAGTACCATTTTTCTAGATTCCATATATATCTGTTAATATACAAATTTGTTTTTCTCTTTCTGACTTACTTCACTCTGTATAACAGACTCTTGGTCCATCCACATCTCTGCAAATGGCTCAGTTTCATTCCTTTTTAAAAGGGTAACTCTTTGTGGATTGTCTAGGGATTTAGTTGTTTAGTGATGATTAAAATTGGCAAGCCCAGATAGTGGAATAAAGGTGTTAGTAAAACGTGTTCTAGATAGGAGGTATCAGTCCCCCATATTTGTGGAATTGCAGTATGACCTGTCATTTTAATCTGCTCTACATCCATGCAGAAGGCCTCTTCCAGGTGCCAACATGGAGTCAGGGAGTGAAAAAACTTATTCTTCAACCCTCTTAGGTCCATTGACTGGGACCCTGCAAAATAAACTAATAATGGACAGATGAACAGGAGGAAAAAAAAGTTTATATGAGGGGCTCACAGAAACAAGGTGAAAACCCCAAAGAGTCTATCAGACCTAGATGACTTATATGCTACTTTAACAAAGTGCTATAATTTGCTAAGATGTGCTAAGACAATGGAAAAGGGTTTCAGGATTCTAGGGACAGTCATTGTGAGGAACACATGGAGGAAACTAATGGAGATGAGGATTATTTCAGTAAGATTTGTTTATGCAGATTTCACGACCATCACCTGTGATATGTTATCTCTTCTTCTTGGTACCGGGGAGTGGATGGGGTACCTCTTCCCAGAGGGAAATGTAAGCCCTGCCTTTTAGGCCAATAAGGAAGGTTAGAGAGCTTTTCCTGTATCTGCTATTTCTCAATTGCCATTGACTGAAAATAATCATTATGCCAAAGTAGTATATTTGGGGATGACATATTCAGATCCTCTTCAATGGTTATATGATTGTACAGGTGAATAGCAGATGTACAGGGACATTGCAGATGTTGATACCCTCACTATAAATGGTACCCCTTACCCTTTCTAAGTCACTTTTAGTACCTCACTATTAAATGTGTGCATACTCTCTGCCAGAATTGTGTGCTTGTCAACATGTAGGTTGTGCAATTAATTGAGATCCATTTTTGAGAAATTATGATAAACCATTTTATTTCATTCAAGAGTGAACACAGATCAGTGTTATGAGACTACCTTGTGTGTCTATTTCCTTGGGATGGAGACAGGATGTCGACATGTGACCAACATCTCCCCAGGAAATTGTCCCTCCAGACTGAGGCTAGAATTTCAACCTGTCCCACAGGGTCAGGGTTCAGTGGAAAACATGTTCTCTCCAACACTGTCCAATTTGTTAGAAAGATTTTAGAAACCCACACATCTAGGTTTGCATCACAGCACTTAGGGGTAAAAAAAAACAACAGGGAAAATGCACATTAATACTTTGAAGTCTGTTTCTCTATAAACACTGTATTTTAAGGGATTACACCAGTGCTTCTCAAAAGGAGTAGGAGGAGGAAGGTGGTTCTGACCTCCAGAGGACATCTGGCAAAGTCTGGAGACATTTTTGGTTGTTACAACCGGAATGTGGGGGATGCGACTGGTATTCGGTAAGCAGAGCCCAAGGATGCCATTCAATAGCCTATAATGCATAGGACACCCCACAACAGAGAATAATCCAGCTCCAAATGTCAGTAGTGCCATGACGGAGTAAACCTGCTTTCCGTCACCCTACAGCACAGGTCAGAACACACTCACCCCCACCCCATCTCCCAGCCATGGTTCCAAGAACAAACCACCACCACAGGACCCCCGCGGACACCACATCGGATATTTAGAAAGAGACCAAAGCCTTCAATCAATTCATAAGAGTCTTACATGCTTTTAAACAAACACACTGAATCATCAGTAAAGATATTTGCACTTTTTCTTTTTTATTAGACTCGAATTTCAAAGGGAATTTTTTATGGGGGGAAAAAAAAACTCATCAGTGATGGGTGATCTGGGGCAGTCCTGTATAAGGCATCTCTCTCACCCTATTTTGAAAGCTCCTGCGAACTGCGACATGGCGTCACCCCCCAATTCCCCAGCTCCAAGCTTCTGTAGGTTTCTTTCAGTGTTGCTGTGGATTTTGTCTGGGCTTGTAATTTGGGTTTAGGGAACGTCCCCTGAGGCATTCTGGGATCCAGTCCTTTGACTGTTGATCCTCGGTTGGATCATTAAAGAGCCATTAAGAGCTGGCTGTGGTGTCCCTTTGTAGAATAAAGTCAGCATTTCACCCGCTGAGAGTAGCCCCGTTAATCCATTGTTTCTATTTCTTGGAGGAAGTAGCAGATTTTTGTAACTGAAAAGCAAAACCACCTGGTAGATTTCTGAAGTGAATGGGGCCTCCAATCTCCCAATTCTTTTGAAAATGGGATAAATGGTACTGGGGAAAGAGGGCAGGGCAGGGGGCATCCCCCAGCCCTCTGCTTCTTGAAACAGGAGTTAGTAACAAATGTAAAGGTCAATGAGAATTGTTCTAGTAATGACTTCCCCCCAAAAAAGCTTCTTTGGAAAAAAAACACTTGAATCAATTATGGGCAAAGGTCAGTCTCCTGTTCCAGGCCATGCAATTATTAGCCAGGCTATGGATGGTGGTGGTTTAGTCACTAAGTCATGTCTGACTCTGCAACCCCATGGACTTTAGCCCAACCAGGGTGTAGTTGGGTGAAATAGCTGCTAGAGACCTTTTAGAGCTGGTGTTATTTTTCAATACATCAATTGTCCTACCAACAAATCCTAATCTGGCTTTCTAGGCCCTCCCTCGTCTAGAACAACACTGTCCAGTAGAAATAACATGCAAGTTGCCTGTGTAATTACAACTTTTCCTGCAGCAAATTTAAAAATAAAAGAAAAAACAGGTGAAATACAGTATACTACTATGTTTTATTGAATACAATAGAGCCAAGTTATTATCATTTCAACATGTTATCAGTGTTTCTAAAGTTATTAACAAGATTTTAAATAAAGACTTCATTTTTATTCAGAACAGTTTTAGGTTCACAGAAAAATTGAGAGTAAGATACAGAGATCTCATATATTCCCTGCCCCTCCAAAAATGCCCCGATTATCAACATCCCTCACCAGAGTGGTAAATTTATTATAATTGAGGAACCTATACTGATACGTCCATAGTTTACATTAGGGTTCACTGTTCTATACAAACATATAATGATAATATCATATGGAGTACTTTTGCTACCCTAAAAATCCTTTATTCACCCCTCCTCACCTCTCACCCCTGGCAACCACTGATCTTTCTACTATCTCCATCAGTTCAGTTTAGTTCAGTTGCTCAGTCGTGTCCGACTTTTTGCGACTCCATGGACTGTAGCATGCCAGGCCTCCCTGTCTATCACCAACTCCTGTAGTTTACTCAAACTCATGTCCTTTGAGTCTGTGATGCCATCCAACCATCTCATCCTCTGTCGTCCCCTTCTCCTCCCACCTTCACTCTTTCTCAGCATCAGGGTCTTTTCCAATGAGTCAGTTCTTCGCATCAGGTGGCCAAAGTATTGGAGTTTCAGCTTCAGCATCAGCCCTTCCAATGAATCAGGACTGATCTCCTTTAGGATGGACTGGTTGGATCTCCTTGCAGTCCAAGGGACTCTCAAGAGTCTTCTCCAACACCACAGTTCAGAAGCATCAATTCTTCGGTGCTCAGCTTTCTTTATAGTCCAACTCCCACATCCATACATGACCACTGGAAAAACCATAGCCTTGACTAGATGGACCTTTGTTGGCAAAGTAATGTCTCTGCTTTTTAATATGCTGTCTAGGTTGGTCATAACTTTCCTTCCAAGGAGTAAGCGTCTTTTATTATTTTTTTAAATTTTTTAAAAATTAAATTAATTTATTTTAATTGGAGGTTAATTACTTTACAATATTGTATTGGTTTTGCCATACATCAACATGAATCTGCCATGGGTGTACATGTGCTCCCCATCCTGAACCCCCTCCCACCTCCATCCCCATACCATCCCTCTGGGTCATCCCAGTGCACCAGCCCCAAGCATCCTGTATCCTGCATCAAACCTGGACTGGCGATTCGTTTCTTATATGATATTATACATGTTTCAATGCCATATTCTTTTTCATGCTAAGTTTTTGAACGCTGGTGTGTATTTTTACATCTTCAGCACATCTCAGTCAGACTCTACATTTCAACTGTCCAGTTAGCCACATGGAGCTGATGACTAGCATATTGGACAGCATAGTCTAGCCCCTGCCTATCTCTCAGACTCCCATCTATTTTTCCCACTTTCCCTTGTGAAATTCACATTCCAGCCTTGGTATATTTCTTTCTGTTGTCCAAGGGTTGTTCTCTCTTATTTCTTGGTTTTTGTAGCAAGTCGCTCCCTGAAACAATCTTCATCATCCCTCCTATGCTACTTTCAAATTCCTACTTACTCTTCACCAAAGTTGACTCTTTTCGGGGGGAAAGAACTATTGGGGAGGAAAAACTCTTCTTCTACTCTCTTATGGACTTCCCAGGTGGCTCTAGTGGTAAAGAACCCGCCTGCCAATGCAGGAGAAGAAAGAGATGCAGATTTGATCCCTGGGTCAGGAGGATCTCCTGGAGTAGGAAATGGCAACCCACTCCAGTATTCTTGCCTGGAAAATTCCATGGACAGAGGAGACTGGTGGGCTCCAGTCCATGAGGTCGCAAAACAGACACAACTGAGCCCTACCCTCTTAGGTTTGTGATTGGGAGGACTGAAAATTTAAACTGACAAAAGACAGCTTAGAAGGATAACAAATGGAGTGTATGTACATGTGCAGGGCACAGACACTGGAGATCTTGTTGATGAGCAATTCAAAGGAGTGCTTAAACTTGGAGTTATAGACCTAACTTAGTAGGGGAAATGGAGTAGGGAGTAAAGACATCTGTGGCAAGAACAAATAGGTCTCTTTTGGAAAGTCAAATGGGTTTTAAGGGTAACAAATGGGAAATTTTCAAAGTTTATGATAATGTTTGTTTCTGCAAGGTTGGGAAACTCCCCCAGAGAGGCGATTTATGGTAGGTTTACTCTTGGTCTGTCTCCTGGGAGTAGAAGCCACCCTGAAGAAAGAATTTATGGAAGTCTTCAATTCTCCTAAGTTTCTGTTTTTAGTCAAATAAGGGAAGTTCCAAGAAGACTTCTTTCTGTATCTGTTGAATCTCAAATGTCATCATCTTAAAATAATCTTTAGACCAACTTTGGAGTTCCAATGGGTGCTCACAGAACCATAGATGAGGTTGGGTTTTGTTACTCCATGCTCTAATGATACCTGTACCTCTCATTCCATTGTTCTCATTCACTGTATTATGTCCTCAAGTTGAGTGTTTTTCTTCCCAAATAAACCCTAATCTCCAAAAAAGCAGAAGCAACTCTGCATTTCCTATATGTTCATGTGAACTGACCCATCATCTAAGACAGTGGACTGGAATATAGTAGACACGATCAATATTTGTTGAATAAATCAACCAAGTATAAATATTCTTGGAGGAAAGGAAAATATCTTTTTCTTCTATGCTTCTAAGTTTTCCACTGGGGCCTCTAAACAGAAGACATATTGACAAGTGAAAAGCATACATATTTATTTAATAAAAGTTTGACATGACAAGCCTTCATAAAGAAATTAAAACCCAAAGAGTAGTTAAACCTGAGTGTTTTTATGCTAGGTTTAATGAAGAGCTGCAAATGCTATTTCATGATAAAAACCAATGGAGTAACGGTGTATGTTACCACATGGTTGATGCTCAAAAACAATTTCTGTAGTAAAATAAGCCATACACAGAAGACCACATATTGTATGACTTGACTTATAGGAAGTATCCAGAAAAGACAAATGCATAGTAACAGGAAGAAGTTGCCAGGGGCTATGGGGATAAACTATAAATAAGAACTGAGGTCTCTCTAGGGTGATGGAAATATTCTAAAACTGACTTTTGGTGATAGCTGCAGAACTTGATAAATTTACTTCAGACCATTTAAAATGGATGAATTTTATTATATGTAAACTGTGCTGTGCTTAAACTATACTTTAGTAAAGCTGTTAAAGATGTAAAAATAATAACATTTTTGAAAGACACGATGTAAAAGTGTATATATATCTAGTATGAACTCAACACTCGCTATCTATCATTCAACTATAAATATGTGTGGCAAATTATTAATGGTGGTTATCACTTCATCTTTTAAATTACAGATGATTTTTATTAGACTTGTTTAATATCCAAAAGTCCACATTTGAGCATTTACCACTTGAGGCAATTCACTTACAAATTGAAAACCAAAAACTCTTTAGATAATGGATGATTGACTCTGGATGAATAACGTCTTGCAAATGGGGATAAGGGTGGGAGGGGGTAGATGTGAGTGTGGTATGTGCATGCCTGCGATTCAAATGATTAATGATCTACTTCCAAAAAGGAGGATCAGAGACTCTAGCTTCCAGAGACAAGATGAACTGTGTTTATTCAGGATGTTAATGATTTTGTCGTTAAGTGTTGACAGTGGAACTCTTTTAGCTTCTAGAGAATCAGAGATGAGTTCATCCAAGCATTCTTTTAGAGGAGTGACCTATCAAGGGATGAAGTAAGAGCTGCAGCTTGGAAGTATTTGAGATTGCAGTTGGAGTCAAGTAAAGGGAAATGACCACAACTGAATGCAAATATGACAAGTCTTACTAAAAGCTAATGATTATTAAACCAGTTCATGTGTTCAGTTCAAACTATATTCTCCTTCTAGTGTCACACAAATGACTCTCCATTCTATCAGGATTGTTGGTAATCCAGCTTCATCCAACACCCCAAATTTGACACTTCCATGACACTATCATGGAAGAAAAGTTTATGACCAATCTAGAAAGCATATTAAAAAGCAGAGACATTACTTTGCCAACAAAAGTCCGTCTAGTCAAAGTTATGGTTTTTTCAGTAGTCATGTATGGATGTGAGAGTTGGACTATAAAGAAAGCTGAGTGCTGAAGAATTGATGCTTTTGAACTGTGGTGTCGGAGAAGATTCTTGAGAGTCCTATGGACTGCAAGGAGATCCAACCAGTCCATTCAAAAGGAAATCAGTCCTGAATATTTATTGGAAGAACTGATGCTGAAGCAGAAACTCCAGTATTTTGGCCATCTGATGCAAAGAACTGACTCATTGGAAAAGACCCTCACACTGGGAAAGATTGAAGGCAGGAGGAGAAGGGGATGACAGAGGATGAGATGGTTGGATGGCATCACCGACTCAATGGACATGAGTTTGAACAAGCTCTGGGAGTTGGTGATGGACAGGGAGGCCTGGTGTGCTACAGTCCATGAAGTTGTAAAGAGTCACACACGACTGAGCGATGGAACTGAACTGAGCTAATCATGGGCAGAGGAGCCTGGCGGGCTACAGTCCATAGGGGTCGGGGACATGATCAAAGTAACTTAGCACACACGCACTCATTGCTCTCTTACATTTGTTCTTGTATTGTGTGTAACATTTTAGTTAAACAGAGCTTTCAAGCTATTTGTTATATGGAAAGTTAGCAATTTTGCTTCTAAAAATAAGTTCTCTTTTCATATATTTTAAAAACATTAATGTTCATGAAAAAGGTCCTGATAGTTTATCATGGTGGCTTTCATGCACACCACAGTTTTTCTTTTTGATATCCTGGTCCCCATTGAACTGTAGGCTACTATTTCAATGATTAAAATGTGAATTTATTATTACTATTCTCCTGTGAAGTTGCTCAGTCATGTCCTACTCTTTGTGATCCCATGGACTGTAGCCTACCAGGCTCCT
The DNA here is from genome assembly GCF_003369695.1 of Bos indicus x Bos taurus. Taxonomy (NCBI): domain Eukaryota; kingdom Metazoa; phylum Chordata; class Mammalia; order Artiodactyla; family Bovidae; genus Bos; species Bos indicus x Bos taurus. The sequence goes on along the minus strand of NW_020867537.1, from coordinate 66,133 downwards.
CCATCCATGGAATTTTCCAGGCAAGAGTACTGGAGTGGGTTGCTATTTCCTTCTCCAGGGGATCTTCCCAACCCAAGGACTGAACCCAGGTCTTCCACATTGCAGGCAGATGCTTTACCATCTGAGCCACCAGGGAAGCCTGTTACTCTTCTCACCAATGACTAACTTGGAGACAAATTAGTGTAATGAGATATCTTATTTTTAAAAATAATTGTATTTTATGTTCCTGGTACTTTTTTCTTATCACAAAAGAAAGTTACTATTTTTACATCCATTAAATACATTATATCAATTAAATGCTTACAGATACCCAAACAATCAGTTCTTTCAACAAGCAGAAAAAGGAAAAAGTGCTTGGCAGGGAGCATTTCTAATTAGCTTTCAATTATCTTGAAAAAAATAGGTCAACCTTTCTGACAATCAACTCAAGTTACTGTCCTCTGAGGTTCATTTTGAAATACCTTTTAATTTTTTATGAAATTCATTCAAAGACTATTATAAACTCACTGTCTTAAAAAAGTGAAGTTGTTAATCCCTTCACAGAAATATAACCAGTGTTTACATTTTGATGTAGCTTCTCTTAGAATGTTTTAATATAGAAACAAACATAAAACATAATTCATTTCTATACAACAATTTATTCAACCTATGTTTACTGAGTTTCAGCTATGTGCCAGTGTTATTTCTACTGGATGGCACCATATTGGCTATCCTAGCAACTCAACATTCACTCTCATTTGAATATCTTTCCATGTCAATAAAGTTTGATCTGCTGTATCATCTTAATCACTGAATAATTATGACAGATTATACTTTCCAAAATGATGACAGCAACCTTTCCATCACTCCCTTCACTTTCTGAACCTTGTCATGCCCCACCAAGAGGTAGAATCTCCATCCTTTATTCTGAACTTGGGTGAGGTTCTATAACTGCCTCAATCCACCAGATGTGACACCATATGATTTCCAAGAGAGATCATAAAAGAGGATATGTTTCTGCCAAACCCTCCATTGGGAAACTCACCCTTGGAATTCAGCCCACCAGGCTCCGTCCACGGGATTTCCCAGCCAAGAATATGGAATGGGTTGCCGTTTCCTTTTCCAGGGGGTCTTCCTGACCCAGGGAGCGAACCCACATCTCTTGCATCTCCTGCATTGTCAGGTGTATTCTTTACCATTGCACCACCACAAAGAGCTTAATATAAGTATTGCTTGTCTGTATATCTCTGAACATAATGGTATGTATAGCATTATTTGCTCAATATTATTGCTCAAAAATAGAGGTGCAAGTCAAATGATGTGCATATTTTGAGGGCTTTTGACACAATTTTGGGGCAGTTCACTTTTTACAGGCTCACAGATATGTATGATTTAGAAACAGTTAAAATAATTTGACAAAATCAGTTACTAGAAATTTGATAACTGAAAAGGAAAGATCATTGAGTATAGAAAAAAAACCCTGATAGTTCTAACAGAAAGAAGTTCTGGCTTTTATATTAAAATAATACATTCAAATATTTAAAATAAGAAGAAAAGTGACTCTGCAAACATGAATTTGAGGGTTAGAGTCTCTTCCTCAATCTAAGTATTTGTCATATACTATCCTCAGATGGACCCCAAATAGACGTAGTATGTCATACTTCATAGTAAGATCAACTATGTTAGATGAATTTTAGCTACTAGAGCTTAAAAGATATCTCAAAGTTTAGAAGTTTCTAGAGCTCTCTGAAGACCAACTAATTCTAGTCTGAAGACCTTGTCCTGAGTAGGATTTTACCTCTGAGTCGGTATTGTCAGATGATCAGATGTAGTGACTTGACTGGTTGTAGAGAATATACAAGAGCTTAAGAGCTATCCTGTGACCATGGCTGGTAGAAGTATTAACTAGAAACGTTAAGTGGAGAAAAGTTTAAAGATGGTGTTGTCTTGTTGAGTGGTGAAAATTTTTAAATGTCCTGGCTGTTCTAATATCACTTGTCTTTACTGATTATCTGTGTATGTATCTGTGTATTACCTATCATCTTCTATTACAATTCAGGGCTATTATACCAGGGCTTCCCTGGTGGCTCAGAAGTTAAAGCGTCTGCCTCCAATGTGGGAGACCTGGGTTCGATCCCTGGGTCAGGAAGATCCCCTGGAGAAGGAAATGGTGACCCACTCCAGTATTCTTGCTGGGAGAATCCCATGGACAGAGGAGCCTGGTGGGCTCCAGTCCACGGGGTCCCAAAGAGTTGGACACGACTGAGCCACTTCACTTCACTTCTATTATAATTACATTAAAAATAAATCTTAGGTCAATATAGTAGTTTAGAGCTTACAGGGTGTCTCCATATTTGTTTCATTGTTTTATTTAATCTTCACAAAGGGGTCATCACTTTGTAGATGATGAAAATAATTCCAAGGAAGTTAAGTAACCAGAGACATCTAGGACTTGAACACAAGTATTCTGATCTCAGTTTAACATCTTTTAACGTAGAAACCAGGACATCAACCCCATCTTCCTAAGACTGTCACTTGCATTATTCTAAAAGTCATTTCATCACACAGAGTGGGGGGTCAGCAATTTTTTTCTGTAAAGGACCACATAGTAAACATTTTTGTCTTTGTGGGCAATTTTGTCCACTACTGCAAATACTCAGCTCTGCCGACATAGCAATGTAGGAAAGCAGCTGGGGACAATGTGCACTGAATGGGCATGGCTGTATTCTAGTAGCTCTTTATTTGCAAAAAGAGGAAGAGGGCCTTTGGAGTCCTTAGGCCATACAGACGGTCCCCGACTTAACAATTTTTCGACTTTATGATACTGCAGAAGTGATATAGATTCAGTAAAAACCGTACTTTGAACTTTGATCTTTTCCCCAGCAAGCAACATGCAGTCTGATCCTCTGTAGTGATGCTGGGTGGGACAGGACCCAGTCAGCCCCATGATCACAGGGGGAATGACTCTTACCCTTACAACCATTCTGGACCCAGACAACCATTCTGCTTTTTACTTTCAGAACATGCGTGCATGCTCAGTTGCTCAGTCATGTCCAACTCTTTGTGACCCCATGGACTGTGGCCCGCCAGGCTCTTCTGTCCATGGGATTCTCCAGGCAAGAATACTGGAGTGGGTAGCCATTTCCTTCTCCAAGGAATCTTCCCGACCAAGGGGTTGATCCTGGGTCTCCAACATCTCCTGCGTTGGCAGGTGGAGTCTTTACCGCTGAGCCACCTGGGAAGCCCCACTTTCAGGACATTATTCAATAAATTACATGAGATATTTGATACTGTATTACAAATATAGGCTTGGGCTTCCCTCATTGCTCAGTTGGTAAAGAATCTGCCTGCATTGCAGGAGACCCTGGTTCCATTCCTGGGTCAGGAAAATTTGCTGGACAAGGGATAGGCTATCCACTTCAGTAGTCTTGGTCTTCCCTAGTGGCTTAGCTGTTAAAGAATCCACCTGTAATGCCGGAGACTTGGGTTTGTTTCCGGGGAAGGGAAAGGCTACCCACTCCAGTATTCTGGCTTGGAGAATTCCATGGGCTATATAGTCCATGGTGTCACAGTCAGACACAACTGAGCAACTTTCATTTCACTTTCACTTTCAGACTTGGTGTTAGATGATTTTGCCCAACTGTAGGCTTAATAAGAGTCCTGAGCACATTTAATGCAGCCTAGGCTAAGCTGTGATGTTTGGTAGGTTCAGTTCACTTCAGTTCAGTTCATTCGCTCAGTCGTGTCCGACTCTTTGCAACCCCATGAATCACAGCACGCCAGGCCTCCCTGTCCATCACCAACTCCCGGAGTTCACTCAAACTCATGTCCATCGAGTCGGTGATGCCATCCAGCCATCTCATCCTCTGTCATCCCCTTCTCCTCCTGCCCCCAATCCCTCCCAGCATCAGAGTCTTTTCCAATGAGTCAACTCTTCGCATGAGGTGGCCAAAGTACTGGAGTTTCAGCTTTAGCATCATTCTATTAAATGCATTTTCTACTAATGATATTTTCAACTTATATTGGATTTATCAGGATGTAACCCCATCACAAGCCGAGGATAATCTGTAGTTTGCCAACCCCAGACAGAAAAGGGTAAGTAAACACAGAAACACACAGGAATCTCATGTCCATTTCTGCCCTTTCCACCCCACTCAGTTCCTTTCCCTATGAAAATCTATTTTTACTGGATTCTGATTTATCCTTCCAGAGTTCCTTTTTTGGCAAATATAGGCACAGTTGTAGACTTTTAGTCCTCCCACTACCCCTTCCTTATTTCTTGCAGACTCAGGCCTCTCCAACACTTTGTTTTCATGATCTGGGCATTCGTTGCATTAGTATCTAGAGATCTGACTTCCCTTTGGCAGTTGTTCACAGCTTTGCTATGCACGTGCTCTGGAATAATCAATCTATTGCTGGACATGTGTGTGCTTTCCATTATTTTGCCTGAACGTTGTACTGGTGATTCTGTGGAATAGATGCCTAGAAGTAGTATGGCCAGATGGAAGGGTTCATGCATCCATAAATGTATTACTTATTGCCCAATCCCCTCCATGTTCGTGGTAGTATTTTGTACTTCCACCAGCAACCTTGGAGATTATCTGTTTCCCCCTGGCCTCCCCAGTGGTATGCATGTGTGCGTGCTGAGTCCCTTCAGTCGTGTCCAACTCTTTGTGACCCTATGGACTGTATGTAGCCTGCCAGGCTCCTCTGTTTATGGGATTCTCCAGGCAAGAATACTGAAGTGGGTTGCCATGCCCTCTTCCAGGGGATCTTCCTGACCCGGGGATCAAACCTGCATCTCTTACATCTCCTGAGTTGGCAGGCAGGTTCTTTACCAGTAGTGCCACCTAGAAAGTGCCCCCCCACCCCAGTGGTATACATGAGGTCAAACATTTGGATTTAGTCCAGTCTGTAGGCAAGAAGTGATGATCTTGATGTAGTTTTAATTTGCATTTCTTTTACTGCAAGTGAGAAAGAACATCTTTCCATTACATTTTAAAACCCATTATATGTCACCTCTGTTTCATAACCTTTTGGGAGGTAGGTTTTTCTCTTTTCAAAGTTTAGCCATTTGTTCAGCATAAAGGACAGAGGCCCTCTGTCCCAGTTCTTCCTGTCTTTTGACTTGTCTTATGCTTTATTTTGCCATGCAGAAGTTTTAAATTTTTTTTTAATAATTTTATTCATTTATTTGTGGCAGTGCTGGGTCTTCAGTGCTTGGTGTGGGCTTTTCCTCTAGTTGTGGTGAGTGAGGGCTGCCCTCTAGTTGCGGTGTGCAGGTTTCTCATTGCAGTGGCATCTCTTGTCTCTAGGGAGCACGTGCTTCAGTAGCTGCACCCCAGGCTCAGTAGTTGAGGCTCCCCAGCTCAAGGTCACAGGCTCAGTAGGTGTGGTGCACGGGCTTAGTTGCTCTGTGGCACGTGGGATCTTCCTGGATCAGGGATCAAACCTGTGTCTCCTGCACTGGCAGGGGTATTCTCTTTACCACTGAGCTATCAGGGAAGCCCAAGTTTTTTATCTTTATACAGAATGATCTACTGATTGTTCATAGATAGAGACATAAGCTAGAAAATGGGTATATGTAAAGATGATACAGATAAAGATATAGATGAGATAGATAAGGATATAATATAGATATCTTCTGGGTTTCTTTATTGTCCTTGATCCATACATCTGAAACTTCATTGGGTCAAAAGGATGGAGGTAATGAGAGTTGCAAAGATATTAGAACTTTTCTTCTCAAGTAAGTTTGTATTAGGTCAAATGAATTTACTGAATATTACTTTAAACGTTAAGACTAAGCATGTGTACTGGTTCAGGGAGCAACTGAAACATAGAATAGAGTGAATGGCCAAGGTTTGTTCAAAAGCATATATATCACTTGATATAGTGATATCTCACTATATATCTCAAGTGATATATCACTGATAGTCAGGAAAATCTTTTACAATCAAGAAAAATGTGACATTAAGGGTATTGCAGTTGAGTCTTCATATAGACACTTTAAATATCTTTGCAGTTGTTTACATATAATTTCATTGTAAATCTCTTAAAGCACATGTAACAGAAAGACATCAGTGTCATTGTGGAAGTGTTTAATACTGATAGGAAACATAAAACGTTACTTTTGAAGGGTTACTATTTTACTGTCAGGTAATAAACTTTTAGAAGATTAAATTCTACACTTTGGTTTGGTTTTGTCTGAATTCTCTCCCCAGTCCCTTCATATCTCAGTCCTCCTTTCATTACCCCAACAAAGGGGAATCAGAAAATTGAAGTGAAGGACAGAGAAAGTTACAGCATTGCTTTGGAACCCGGGTTCATTTTTGCTATTGAGATGGCATTGTCACCAAGCAGAGGCAGTTTTCTATCAAGAAAGGAGAGGGGAGAGGAGAAGCTGGACGGGGGGCCTGGGGCAGGGGTTGCAGACAGACCCGTGATGTCACAGATTGCATTGTCTCCTGGGAAACTCATCCATCAAACCGTCACCTCTGATTCTGTGCAGGGTCACTATGGAAAGAGGCGGCCTGCCCCGGTTGGGGCATTCTGGAGTGTTAGTCTGTAGTAAAGCTGGTAGTGTGAAGCTGATTCATTTTGTTTCAAAGGCCCAAATGGCATGCTGCCGAGCAGAGGCACCGCACAGCGTCTCCTTAGAAATAATGACTCCTAGGCAAACAGCCCTCATTGCGAAATGTAGAACTGTGCCATCTGCTTGTCTCCTCTTTGATTTATTCGTTTCAGGCTTTTAAATGATACAGTCGAAAGGTAAGTCGTCTTTCTCAAAACTCGAGGGGAAAGGGAGGAATTCCAGATTGATTATAGCATCTCTGAAATGTCTGTAAGATATTCGTCTTCGTTTGGAAGGAGATTTGTGTTTGTAAGGTGTAAATATTGTTGTGAAGTACAAGGGTGAACCCATTGGGAAGACGAGGTAAATTTAAGAGCTTACAAAAGATCATGCCTTACTTACTTAGCACCTGACTTTTCATTAATATTTTTGAAATATGACTTTGGGTCAACACAGTTATTTTTTGGATTTTGGCTAGCACATGTCGATCCATGTTTTCCTATTTGCTGTTCTGCCTTTTCTCGATGTTTTCAGTTGATTTTCAGTTTGGGGGCACATGAAAAGCAAACAGCTGCTGTACATCGTCAAGGGCTTTGAAAATGCTTGGGGCTTCCCTCGTGGCTCAGACAGTGAAGACTCAGCCTGCAGGTTGATCGAACACTGCAGGTTCGACCCCCAGGGAAGATCCCCTGGAGAAGGGCATGGCTACCCACTCCAGTATTCTTGCCTGGGAAATCCCATCGACAGAGGAGCCTGGTGGCCTACAGTCCACGGGGTTGAAAAGAGTCAGACGCGACTGAGCGACTGACATTTGCACTTGAAAGTGCTAGCTAGATTTGGATGGCTTCTAGCTGATTGCTACACACCTTGCTTCAAATTCTTCTGTTCTGGGAGGGAATTGAGAAGTCAGATGAAAAGTTTGGTGCTGAGCTGCCTCACCCATCCCTGAGCCTGGGGAGGGTACCAAAAGTGCAAATGCATATCCCCAACCTGGTCAGGGTTCAGTACTTGGTGTCCGGGTCCCTGGCCTCTCTGAGGATCCGCCTTGCAGGAATCCCGGGCAGCAAACACCCTCTTTCACCCCCTCCCCTCCCACTCCCCAGGAGAGGCGCTTCTGCAGAAGTCATTTGGTGTGTGTGCCGGTTTTCCTTGTGAGGGGATTAGAAACTAGCAGACTGCTTTGTGAGAAAGATCCTGGGAGGGCTGAGGAGAAACCAAACAGAGGGAAGAAAGACTTCAGCCGTCTTGGTCCCCTCAGTAAAGTGACTCTGAGAAACCCAGTTGCCTGGCCTAGAGAAGCTGGGGATGGTTTTCTTTCGTCTACCATCTACCGCAGGAGAAACTGGTAAGGTGCTCTCTCTCTCTCTTTTTTTTTTTTCTCCTACTGCTCCTAGGATGCTAGTCTAACTGCTTTATTAAAGTGGCTGTGTTGGAAGAAAGGGAAATTGGTTTGCGATGCTGGGGGATATCTCGCTGCATTGTGTCTGGCTAGTGTGTGAGAAAGACGCTGTTTCCTGCACAAAGGGCTGGTGGCCAGAGCATAATGCCAGTTTTCCCAAATTTGATTAGCATCAGTTTTGAGCAACTGATTTAAACAAAACACACACAGACCCTGGACTCCGTATCTTAATGTACCTATTTATAGGGTAATAATATTTTAAAGCATTGATATCAAAATTTGATTCATTTGAGGATACAACTGCATGGTGGTGGGAGAAAACTAGGCCTTCCTGGAAAATTCCAAAATTGTTAGTTTCCTATGAGGATGCCCCTTTCACCTGTTTTTCTGTAATGAGGACCGTGCAGACCCACACCACTGCTGATCAACCAGACACAGTAAGTTCTAGGCAGATAAAGGGAGAGTGGTCCCACTAAAATGAGGAAAATGGAATTTTGAGTCCGTTGTGAAGAATTTCCATTTCCAATTGTTCCTCAGCCAGTGTTCTAATCGGAAAGTGAAGAAACTGCCTCAGAATCAGAAAGAATAGGTACCAAGTCTTCGTCAGCATTTTCAAGCGATCGGCTGGCTTATGCAGCCTTATTTGGCGAACATTATTTCTTACTCCCTCATTCCATTCTGTTATTTTTAGAATTGATAAATATATTTATATATCCTTTTAGTATATCTTGGTAAACTTGAGGCTGAGTAGTTTAGAAGTAGATTACTTCAACTAGAGGCAGTTTTCCCCTCAAGCAAACTACTACAGTCCTTCAAGTTGGTATAGGCTTGAAGAAGATATAAGTGACAGACCACTGTCACTTTCTGTGACAGACAAGTTTCTGTGACAGATTAAGTCCAGAAACCTGTTCCCCTCCCCCCCCCCCATAGCTGAGAACCAAATTCTTCCAAACCCTGCTGCCCCTCCCCCACCATTCAGTAGGGGACAGTCATCTTTGTTGTGGTTTTTTCTCCTGAGAAAGTTTGGATGCTGCCTCATGGCAGTTTTCCCCCCATCTCATTAAAATAAAACTAAAAATTTGCAAACTAGGCAAAATTCTGCAAAATTGATGTTTAGTTTCTAAACTTCACATATACCAAATCCTAGGATGCTTCCAGTTGAATCTGTACAACATGAAAATGATACTCAAGTAAAATGATTCAACAGCAGCTAACTACCCAGTCCTGCAACTTTAACCTCAATTGAGATTGGGCCCCTAGAGTTTTTTCCCCTTAATTCTGTAGTCTTAAGATGACCTGGTTATTAGAATATTACAAAATTGAAAATGTGTGACATTTATTTCATTAACAGCAATCAGGTTTTTTTTAAGTCTGTAACTATTTAAATAAAGTTTCTTCACATGAATATTAATATGAATGCCTGAAAAATACAGGCTCTTTCTTTAAAAGGAGCTAATTATTTGATTGAAATATACTTCGCAAAAACAAAACAAAACAAAACCATGAAAGTCAATTCCCTTTCAATTTCAGTTTTCATTCCTTTTCAACTGAAAATGCTAATTCAACCAAACAGTTTTGTCTTTGCCTAGGAATTATTTACGGAATGAAGGCAGTTAATTTGGGGGTCCTGGGTGTGAGATAACAGTTAATCAATTTATCTGTGGACTGTGAGGATGCCTGGGAGGGTTTTAGGTTTGATCAATGTTATTTACTATTCTCTGCTGCATGCTCATTGCAGTTTCAAAGACTATTTAGCTTCATGATATTTGAGCCCAAGAGCATCAAGTATATTAGAATTGATTTTCTTTCCAGTTTGATCTTTTAAAATACTTTTGCTGGTCATTTTTCACTACCACCTTCTGCATTTTTCATTCATCTGGACTATATTTATTGAGTGTCTGGTGTCACTAGTGTGACCCACATTTGCTGTGAGAGATAAAGACTGTGTTTTGCTGGGGCTCCCTGCAGAGGTGACCACGGCTAACAGGGAAGAGACTAACTTTCACTGTTCTAACAATTGTTTGCTTGTTCACATGCTTCAGTTGCAAATGTGGTTTCAGCAACCATAGAAAATTCTCCTTCTTCTGAATTATTGATACCTTAAAATATATGACTGGCTACTTAGAATCTGGGAGTTGAATTAACCAATAGTTCTTTCACACTGAGCAAGAACCACTGTGTGTCCTTCTCATCTCTGGGTATTTGAAGAATTCAGAAGTCAAATTTCTCATGAATTAATCTGGCCTTGGTGTAGGTTGGGAAAATATGGACCAGAATATTTTTGCCAGCTTACCCTTTGCAGTTTATAAATGACTGTTCATTCTCATTTTTCATCTTGACTTACTCGCTTTTTTCCCCTCTTGCATGGCTTTTGTTAAATGTTTTTGTTCAATGATGTCTCACAATAATGTACATAGTTTACAATAATATCAATAGGAAAAGGGCATCAAGGGAAAGAAAGGAAACTTTCTTGAATCTATCTTGTAGCAGACACTGCCCTGGAGACTTCACAAGCATGGTATCATTCAGTCTTCTCACCAGTGCTACAAAATAGGTATTAGTATACCCATTTTAAATATGAAAATGCTGAGGCCTAAAAATTTAAGAATGAAATCATCTTGTGTGACTACTAACAGAGCAAACCCAGATCTGTTTCCTGCTCCACAAGGCACTTTTTAGCCACATCTATGTCACTTTCTTTTTCTGTGTTATAAAAATATATTGATTTATTTATTTGGCTGTGCCGGGTCTTAGTTGAAGCATGCAGGATCTTTAGTTGTGGCATGTAAACTCTTAGTTGTGGCATACAGAATCTAGTTTCCTGACGAGGGATCAAACTCGGGCCCCCAGCATTGGGAGCAAGGAGTCATAGCCACCACCAGGGAAGTCCCCATATTGCTTTCTTAACACCCATGTCTTTCTCCCCAAATCCTGGATCAATTGATCATTCCCTATAGCTTATCTTAATGCTTCCAGAGAATCTCCCTTGACAGTTACACCCTGTTTCCTGACCTCCTTTATGAGCTGACAACCAACCTATGTAAGTACAGATTCAACATGTGCTATATGTACTTATATGTAAAAACTGCTTTTGAAATGTCAAAGTAGAAACAACATATGAAACTGTAGAAGGCAGCATATTAGATTTTCCTTGCATAGGGGAAATGAGAAGTCAATTTGGTTTGGGTTTTGGCCATGCCTACCTTGGTTTTCACCATCTATCTAGTAGGGGCCCCAGTTTGCAAGCAAGCTGGTAAGTGTGTTCTCTGTTTGTATGAACACGTAGGTTTCCATCCCCACTGGGCCTCACTTTCAGCCTCCTGAAGAGAAGCTAAGGAAAGGACAGAGTTATAGAAACCTAGGAAATGCATTCCTTGCCCTCTTTGGAAGCAGTAAGTTGAGAGACAGGAAACAGTGGTGTGTTATGAATAAACGAAACTTCTAGATATAATGGTGCATTAATCTGGTGCATTCATAGTCTAGTCTTTGATTGACCTCAATACATTTATTTAGTCAGCACTATCTGTCCCACCGCTTTGTGTCTTGGTTTCCTATCACTGCTGGAACAAATGACCACAAATTTAGTGTCTTAAAACAACACAAATTAATATTCTTACAGTCCTGGAGGTCTGAAGCCTGCCGTGATCTAAAGCAAGGCTCCAACAGGGCTTCATTCCTTCTTAAATGATTCTTCTAGGGGATAATCTGAGTCTTGCTTTTCCTCACTTCTTGAGGTCACTGGCATTCCTTGGCTTGTGGCCTCACACCCCTCTGACCTGTATGTTTATCATCACATCTCCTTCTCTGACTTTGATTCCCTTGCCTCCTGGTTTCCCTTTAAAAAAGACCTTTGTGATTACATTGGACCCACCTGGCTCATCCAAGGCTATTTCCCATCCCAACAGCTTCAGTCACATTTGCAGAGCCTCCTTGGCCATGTAACATAATAGAGTCCCGGGTATGGGGAATCAGAACACAGACAGCACTGGGGAGTCACTCTTCTGATTTCCCCACCCTTTTGAATATTTCTTTATAGCTACATGACGTTGACTTGTGTTCTTTCTTTAATATTTATTTTATTTATTAATTTGGCTGTGCCGAGTCTTAGTGGCAGCATGTGGGATCTTTAGCTGGGGCATGTGAACTCTTAGTTGCAGCATGTGGGATCTAGTTCCCTGACCAAGGATCAAACCTGGGCCCCTTGCTTTGGGAGGATGGAGTCTCAGCCAATGGACCATCAGGGAAGTCCCTATTCTGTGATCTTGTAGATCAGGGGGGGCCACAGAAGACTTTCATGTGGACAGGTGAGATAATCAGGTGTCCCTGTTAGGAAGCTTACGGAGAGAGTCCTGTGGAAATGGAGGCACAACTAAGATGCCACCTAGAATGCAGGAACAGAGGAGTTGAGAACATGAATTGTGGTAGAGTCTGTAGCAGAGGGGAGGGGGAAGAATTTCAGAGAGAAAAAGAGTGTTGACGGGATAGCTGAGAGGAAAGAGTCTGTGACTTGGATGACTTGGGTGGATGATGGTAAGCCACAGAGGATGGTGTTGCTGAGCAGAGGTGTGTGCACTGGGCTGGGCGCTGGGAGTACAATGATGGCTGGAAACACCTCTTTGCTCATGTAGCTGAAAGCCCTGTTAGGAAGATAGCAGTGGTAGTCATAACAAGAACTCATGTTTCCTGAATGCTTTATCTCATTCCAAGCATCTTACATTTACTCTCCATACCAACCCTCTTTGGTATCATTATCATCCCGTTTTTCAGATAAAGAAACTGACTCCTAGAGAGATTATATGATCTGCCCAAGTGTGAGCAATTTGCAAGAGGAAAGAAGGAACTTGAAGCCAAATAGTCTGGCTTCAGGGCCCATGGTTTTAATTAGAACACTCCATGGCCTCACTTAACAACTAATGATGATTTTCTAGGCTGTTTACTATGAGAAGTCTCTGCAGATTTCCATGGCAGGGCCGTAGGAATAGCAGTGACTGCTATGGAGGAGAACTCTGAATTTTTTGAGGTCGTTTCCTGTAGATGCCTGGCCATCAGGAGGATGTGATATGTGATCAAATAAAACATTGGTCTGGAGCGCTGAACTGGGCATAAGGGCAAAATTAGAGAAAGATCTTGTTTCCTTGCTGTCTATGAATTGATATCCATGTGGAGAAAACCATATTGCGATCATAAAAAAACAATACATATCACAGACAAAGTGTTTCCAAAGTCCTCTAGATAAATCTGACATGAGGATATCTTCTTCTAAAAGGAAATGGGAAAGAACAAGGTGATGAGAAGGTCAATATGGTCCAGTGTAGGGGTGTTCTAAGCAGAGGTGAGTTGATGACTCCATGTGCTGTGCGCTTTCTGTCCATTCTTCCACTTAATTCTTACTACAGTCTGCCTGCCAATGCAGGGAACATAAGATAATGGGTTCGATCCCTGGGTCTGGAAGGTCCCCTGGAGGAAGGAATGGCAACCCACTCCAGTATTCTTGCCTGGGAAATCCCATGGACAGAGGAGCCTGTCGGGCTACAGTCCATGGGGTCTCACAGAATCAGATACGACTGAAACAACTTAGCACGCACGCACAGTGTTATACAATCATGTGTCTTATGGGTGGGGAAATTGAGGCAGAGGGCAGTTAAATTAAGGAACTTGCTTGAGGTCACGAAGTGATGATCAGTGGAGTAACATTTGAACCACACAGTCTCATTTCTCTCTCTGCTAGTGTGTAAAGCCTGCGGGTTCAGTATTCTTGTTGTTTAGTTGCTAAGTCATGTCCGAGTCTTTGCAACCCCATGGACTGCAGCATGCCAGGCTTCCCTGTCTCTCACTATCTCCCAGAGTTTGCTCAAATTCATGTCCACCGAGTCGGTGATGCCATCCAACCATCTCATCCTTTGTCGCCCCCTTCTCGTCTTGCCCACGATCTTTCCCAGCATCAGGGTCTTTTCTAATGAGTCAGTTCTTTGCATCAAGTGGCCGAAGTACTGGAGCTTCAGCTTCAGCATCACTCCTTCCAGTGAATATTAGGCACATTTTGGGATCGATATTCTTATTTTTCAAAATAATCTGTAGCTTGCTTTAATGAAAGAGGATTTTGAAGCCCATTTGTTGAAAGGGTAATGCACTGCAAATGTATAATTGGCTTCAAAGTGAGAATTCTAAAGAATAGGAGATTTACCCAATAGTTTGCTAGCCAGTCACTGAGAGATTTACATTCAGTGTGACATCTGTTCAGGCTTATACTCTGCTTATATACATATTGGCAAAACACTCTCTATGAACCTTCCAAATTTTCTAACCCCACGTTGACTTCTCCCAGCACTCCTGACAAGAAGGGGACCGAGTTAGAATGATCATCCCAGAGTACCTGACCCTGCGTTCAATGCTTAGAGTAGGTCACAATTAGTTTTAATAGTAAATAATACATAATTGCTGACAGGTGCCTTTGGGCTTTGGGATATAGCACTGAAAATAATGTTTCAGTGATATATTGCCTACAGGAAGATGTCATCATGCAAAGTTAATAGCACTGCTTAACAGTGAGAACTCAGTATCATATCAAAAGGGAAAGTTTGTTCAGATTTTTTTCATCCACCTTTAGGGAATCAAACATCTCCTGGTGTGTCTTATATTTTTGAGACTAATGAAAAAAGAAGCTAAAAATCCACAGTTGCAACCTAAATAAATACAGTTATCAGTATGCCAATAAGATCTGCAAAGCCTGAATTCTCATTGAAAAATTATTGTATTCAATGAATTTCCACTAAGAGTTCAGAGATCCTCAGGTTACACTAATTCTGAGATCCTCAGGTCACAGGGATTCCCTGGTGGCTCAGGTCGTAAAGAGTCTGCCTGCAATGTGGGAGATCCGGGTTCGATCCTTGGCTTGGGAAGATTCCCTGGAGAAGGAAGTAGCAACCCACTCCAGTATTCTTGCCTAGAAAATCCCATGGATGGAGGAGACTGGAAGGCTACAGTCCATGGGGTTGCAAAGAGTATGACACGACTGAGCGACTTCACTCTTCCCTGTCGTTCTGCACCTCAAAGATAAGTTAACGCTTTATTTTCACAAATTCAAATTAAAGGTGATCCACAAATGTAGATGCTTTTGAAATGTGGTGTTGGAGAAGACTCTTGAGAGTCCCTTGGACTGCAAGGAGATCCAACCAGTCCATTCTGAAGGAGATCAGCCCTGGGATTTCTTTGGAAGGAATGATGCTAAAGTTGAAACTCCAGTGCTTTGGCCACCAAATGCGAAGAGTTGACTCATTGGAAAAGACTCTGATGCTGGGAGGGATTGGGGGCAGGAGAAGAAGGGGACAACAGAGGATGAGATGGCTGGATGGCATCACCGACTTGACGAACGTGAGTCTGAGTGAACTCCGGGAGTTGGTGATGGACAGGGAGGCCTGGCGTGCTGTGATTCATGGGGTAGCAAAGAGTCGGACACGACTGAGCGACTGAACTGAACTGAACAAATGTAATTTCCATATACTCATATAACTTCAAATATATAGAGGCTTAAAAAGGAACAAAATTGTGCCATTTGCAGAGACATGGATGGACCTAGAGACTGTAATACGAAATGAAGTAAGAGAAAAACAAATATCATATAATATTGTTTATTTGTGGACTCTAGTAAAATGGTACAGATGAACCTATTTGCGAAGCAGAAATAGAGACAGATGGAGAGAACAAACGTATGGACACCAAGAGAGAAAGGAGATTGGGATTGATATATATATACATGTAGTCAATATAAAACAGATAACTAAAGAGAACCTACTATATAGCACAGGGAACACTACCGAATGATCTTTGGTGACCTAAATGGGAACAAAACCCAAAAAAAGAGGGACTACATGTGTACATATAGCTGATTCACTCGGCTGTACAGAAGGAACTAATACAACATTGTAAAGCAGCTATATTTCAATAAAAATTTAAATATATATATATATATTTAGAGGCTTGAAGCTACTGTAAACACGAGCTTCTTTATCCAATTTTATTTGATAATACCCATCCTCTTGCCACGGAACAGCAAGAACGAACATTCTAAAACTTCTTATAAGTGAAAGGAAATTATCGTCTTTGTTAATTATGTGAACTTTTCCTCATTAGTCATGCACTGTATGGACCCAAGAAAAGTGTGGGAAATAGACACATAATTGGGACATAATGGGCATTTAAGCCTTATATTTTCATAACAAAACTGTCCTAAATTAAAATAGAAATGTTATGCAAATGAGGTTTGTTTAGCTAAATGTGGGCAGAAGGGCTGTAAAGATATCAGAATGTATTAGAAGAACATGAATAATTTATTTTATGAGGTAAAGTCTAATAAAGATTTAATGATCACCCATATGCCTTTAAAATTATGGAAGAAAGAGCAATACAGTGGGCACACAGAACTCTTACAACTCTGTGTAAAATTCAGTTTATAACTGTTCCTCTGTGAGTTACTTTTTGGAAAGGATGGGCCACAGACTGATGTAATAAATAGTTGCAAAGAAGTTTCTATCCCCAGATACCCATCCAGTGAATTCTAGACCTAAGCTGTTTTTCTATAAAGCCATGAAATACACTCTCTTGCCTCAGAATTGGACTCACCATTTTCTGATTTATAAATTTAATGATTTCAATACCATAGAATAATTTCTGGGAAGAAAAACGATGTTAGGGGTTTCATTTCATTTCATTGTTGGCCTGTTGCTTTTAATTCCATCTGAATGCATGCTGCGGAGTAGTTGAGTGAAATCCATAGCGTCTTGGTTATTCTTCATGGATGAGTTCCAGTTCTTTTGGTGATAGAACTAAAAGCTCACAAGATGCTGTGTATCAGCAATGAAACAATTAGTCTTTGAGAAGCTTTGGGGAAATGACTCAAGCAGCGAATTAATCATTGTGATTCTGGTTTCCCTTCACAAATGCTAGGTCTCTGTAAGGAGTTCCCCACCCATGCTCATTCGTGGTGCTCTTATTAAAGGTGTAAAATTTCATAAACTTTGGGGAAAACATTATGAGTTCTCTGTCTGTGCAATACAACTGGTATTTTTTTTCCAGACATGTATTTCCATAATTAAACATCCTAAAATACAAATCCCATTATTATTTGTTATGTCTAGTCAGTAATTAGACCTCAGCTGGTAGGGCAATTTCAGAACAGAGTTTGCCAATTTACATACTAATCCAGCAGAGTCTGGTGGGACATGACTAGCATAGATTCAGTCAACATCTTAATTAGCCCTAATCCCAGCATGCACTCTGAGGTGCCTAACCCCACCCCCACCCTTGTGAGTCTTGTTTGGCTCACTTGTTTCCTTCAACAAATTCCCACCCTTCAAAGATTTTTTTTCCAGTCCTCGTTTTCACAGATGAAATGGTTGTATCTCAAAGTGGTATGCCAGGGAAAGTATTTTGCTTCAAGGCTGAAAATGTGAGAAATTTGGTCAGACAAGCGATGAATATGCGGTTGTACCCTAGAATGTGAGAATAGCGACCCTTCATCATCCCACCCTCAAATCCAGGTAGTAAGCCATCCCACACACAGGAGGGTCTTACCTCTTTTCTAAGACACCTGAGGATATTTGTTATTCCTATCCATAATCAGGAGCTCATTTCATTATTTGCTATTTCTCATGTCATGGAATTCCTTATACTTAACTGAGATTCTCCCACGCTGCCTGTTTAAGCCTCTTGCCTCTCTGTCCGTCCACCCATAGTGGAGATGGAGGGCAGGTGGCCACCGCCTGTGAAAAGTTCCTCCTGTGGCTGAGGACCAGAAGTCAGTTATCTCCTTAACCTTCTCTTCTCCAGAATTAATTTTTCCAGCTCCCTGACTCTTTGCTCTCAGATCCCTTTTCTTCACCGCTTTGATCTTCTTTGTGGCTTTCCTCTGAACTCTTGCCAAGTTCGCCACACCCTCTTCAACGGTGGCACTCGGAACTAGACAGAGTACCTTTGAAATAGTTTGAATGGCCGCATTTTCTCAGGATGAGTAACTAATACTTCAGTGTATCTCCATGTTCACCTTACTTTGATAATCAGTGCTTGCCATTAGTTAGCTGTCTAGCTTTGTTGATTCCTCTTCTGTTAAACATTTTATTGTTGTTGTTTTCTTTCTTTGTGTGTTATTCTATAACCTAGAGGGGATTTCTTCTCTGTGCTTTGTAATGTTATATTGCAGTTTATCAAAAGCACTTTGAGTTTGAATTTCAATTTGCAAAGCTATAACTCCTGTGGTGGTTTGAAGTCATTGGCAAACTCAAGTTGGGCATTATGCGTGCATACTTAGTTATGTCCAACTCTTTGCGATCCCATGGACTGTGGCCTGCCAGGCTCCTTTGTCCATGGGATTCTCCAGAGTGCTTGCTAATACTTTTGGCCCAAGGATGCCTCCTTGGTTTTTTGCTCTCTGCTATCCTTCTCTCCTTTCTGACCTTTGTCCCAGGATGTACTCTTTCCCTATTTCACACTCCCTTTTCTCTCTTTCTTTTTACTCATCCTTTATTCCTCTTCTCTTCCATTTTCACTCAGAACTTTGCAGTTCTCCCTCCTGGAGATGGTTCCCCAGCCAGAATGTTGGTTTGCTTGCCTATCACGTTTTGAGTGTCATGTGGGAGGTGGGGAACAGCAATGGAATGAGAGAAACATCCCACATGAGTTTCTCTTCCAGCTTTGTACTGGCTTTGCTGAAATCGAGCCACGAGGCTCACAGATAGATAGGAACACGTCAAAAGCATCAACTGATGGATCTTATAGGAATCAAGCTACAGACTTCCCTGGTGGTCCAGTGGCTAAGACTCTGTACTCCCAGTGCAGGGGCCCAGGTTCGATCCCTGGTCGAGGAACTAGATCCCACATGCTCCGACTAAGACTCAATGAAGCCAAATAAAAATAATAAATAAACATTTTTTTAAAAAAAGAGAATCAAGCTAAAGGAGAAAAAAATGGCCTGCTTCAGCCCCGTCTGCCCAGCAGTGCCAGCCAGGGGACATCTGCATCTTCTGGGGCACACACATTTGTGGCCACACAGAAAGAGCCAGTCAGAGCATTGCCAGGTTTGTGCACAAAAGAACCAGTCTCCTTCACCTCCAGACTCTTACTTGATTTGTCAGGGGCCAAGCGTGTGTTTTAAATTCCAGAAGGTGTCCCAGCTTGCCTTAAAAACCAAGGTCTGTATTGATCCCTGTCTAGAAACTTAAGAATCCTTGAAATTATAAAAGTTTTATTCATGCATCTTTGGAGACTTTTTTTCATAGTTGTGTGTCTCTGTGCAGGAAGCAGGTGTGAGGGCTTTTGCCTGGATGTCTTTATAGCCAAAAATGTCTCTTGCTACTGAAAACTACAAAACCATAAAAACCATTCAGATATCTCCTAATCCTTCAGGACACGAAGGAACACATGCCTCCACATGGGGAGTTTCTGTTTGGTTGGTTGGTCTAGTTTGTTTTTATTTTTGTAGGGCTAATTGAATTGTGTGTGTGTGTGTGTGTGTGTTGTAGTCTCAAATTTTAATTGTCCCTGCCAAAATGTAATTCACACTCTAGAGGTAGAATTGATAAACACATCCTTCATTTCCTTGCTTCCCATTCTAATACCTGATCACTTTGCTGAAATCACGGTGAGACAAAGACACTCTGGCACCTTTCAACTGACCAGACTCAGTAGTGTGTGAAACCAGAAACGTTGGAGTTTACTAATTATAGTGAAGACAGGAGCCCTCAGAGTGGTTGGGTCAGCTCAGGTTACAGAAAGGAATTATTGGTGGTATGAAAAATGATGCAGCCATTTTGGAGATATTCTGGCAGTTCCTCAAAAAGTTAAACATAAAGTTAACATGTGACACAGAAGTTCACTTCAAGGTATAGACCCAACAGGAATGAAAACATATGTCCACACAAAAACTTGAACATTAGGGGACGGAGGCTCAAGAGGGAGGTGATATATGTATAATTATGGCTGATTTGCATGATTGTATGGTCGAAACCACCATACCATTATAAAAGAATTTTCCTCCAGTTAAAAAAAGACCTTGTACATAAATGCTTATAACAGCATCATTCACAATAGGCAAAAGATGGAAAGAACCAAATGCCCATCAACCATTGAAGGTATAAATACTTTATGTAGCATATCCATGGAATGGATTTTACTCAACAATCAAAAGGAATGGAGTACTGATACATGCTATACTATGCTAAGTTACACAGGATCACATATTGTATGTTTCTTTTTTTGAAATGTCCAGATTAGGTAAATCTGCATGTAAACAAGAAGTAGGTTAGTGGTTGTCAGGGGCTGGGAGTAGAGGGTGGGAGGAGTAGGGAGTGATGGCTAATGGCTACAAGGTTTCTTTCAAGGTGAGTGAGTCTGTTCTATAATTAAGTTGTTCTGATAGTTCTACAACCCTGTGGATATTCAAAATAAAACCTTGACAGGTGCACATCAAATGAACTATGGTAGTTGAACTGTATATCAGTGCAGCTGTTAGGAAAAGAAAAGGAATCCAGTGTTCCCAGGTGAAGCACAAAATGCTTTTATTTGTTACAATTTATTGATAAAACGAGATATCTAACTCCTGTTATTTTTTAAATTAATTTCTTTATTTTAATTCGAGGCTAATTACTTTACAATATTGTAGTGGTTTTTGCCATACATTGACAAGAATCAGCCTATTAAATATTTTCTCCAAGTGGCACTGTTGGAGAGGTCAAACAAGACAATCTAACCATGGCTGTGGCTTTAGAGACTGTGCCTCAGAGTGAAGTACCTTGAGCAAGGATGTGGAATCTGTTTTTTTGTTGTTGTTGTTGTTAAAGTATAGTTTATTTACAATGTTGTGTTCAATTTTAGCAAGTAATTCAGTTTTATATATATGTCCTTTTTCATATTGGGCTTCCTTGGTATTTCAGCTGATAAAGAATCTGCCCGCAATGCGGGAGACCTGGGTTCAATCCCTGAGTTGGGAAGATCCTCTGGAGAAGGGAATGGCTACCTACTCCAGTATTCTGGCTTGGAGAATTCCATGGGGTTGCAAAGAGTCGGACATGACTGAGCGACTTTCACTTTCACTTTTTTCATATTCTTTCCCTTTATGGTTTATCAAAGAATATTGAATATAGTTCCCTGTGCTGTACAGCTGGACCTCGTTGTTTGTCATTCTACATATGAAAGCTTGCATCTGCTAACCCCACACTGCCACTCCATGCCTGCCCTTCCCTCCCTCTCCCTTGGCAGCCACAAGTCTGTCCTCTACATCTGTGAGTCTGCTTCTGCTTCATAAATAGTTTTGTGTCATAGTTTAGATTTCACATATAAATGATCATCATATGATGTTTGTCTTTCTCTGTCTGACTTACTTTACTTAGTAATGATAATCCCTAGGTCCATCCATGTTGGCATTCTTTCATTCTTTTTTATGGCTGAGTATATGGAATCTGGGTTTTAATTTCTAATCTCACTTTAGCATGCCTAGTAAGAGTAAGCCAGAGGCTGGATATCTTTGGAAGTTGGCTGCCCACTTTCTCCATGAGAATAATAGTAACACCCTCTTGTAAGTTCACAGAATTATATTAGGATAAAATGAGGTGTGGTGCTGCCATGGTCCCTTAAAGAATGCCATGCATGTGTGCTTAGTCATTCAGTTGTGTCTGACTCTTTCTGACCCCACCAGGCTCCTCTGTCCATGGAATTTTCCAGGCCAGAATACTGAAGTGGGTTGCCATTTCCTTCTCTAGGGGATCTTCCTGACCATGGGATCGAACCTGTGTCTTCTGCATTAGCAGGTAGAGTCTTTACCACTGAGCCATGAGGGAAGCCGTAAAGAATGCCATGGAAATGCAAAAACTTATTATATAACCAGCAGTATGCATTATATATATCAAATATATTTATGCTTAACATAGTAATATTTAGGTTGAATTAGGCAATTCCTATGATCCTCTTGATCCTGACATTGCAAGATTACACACC
This sequence comes from Bos indicus x Bos taurus, assembly GCF_003369695.1. Classification (NCBI taxonomy): domain Eukaryota; kingdom Metazoa; phylum Chordata; class Mammalia; order Artiodactyla; family Bovidae; genus Bos; species Bos indicus x Bos taurus. The sequence goes on along the minus strand of NW_020867537.1, from coordinate 44,201 downwards.
TTCCCAAATCTACACATACACACACACACAGAGTTATACCCAAGCAAAATACGAACAGATATTTACATTATGTACAATCTTGGTGTGTGCTGTTTCATATTCCTTTTATTAATCTCTGAACTTCCCTCATGAAGTGGAGGAATGCAAAACTAGGATTTTAACTACCAAGTTTTTCAAAAGAGAACAAGAAATCTAAACAAAGTGAGACATTCAGTGACACAACTAGGTTTATGGGGATTGTAAATACTATTTTAATAACTGTTGGAAGGGCATCTGAAGCAGTAAAATTAAATAGATCTCTCATTTATATTGTTTACAGAATTCTTTTCTGAGTGAATTGAAAATGTGGAATAAATAGAATTTTTCTTGACAAAGTTAATTTATTGTCCAAAACCCCCTTGACTCCAGACGCCTACACAAGTGCTGGAAATAATATGTCAGATGGCTCTGTAGTTGTAACTATCTAAGGTCTACTGAGACAGCACTTTTTTTTACAAGTCGGAAAAATACATTTTTATTTGGCATCAAAAATAAATTTTTGCTCTAGTTTTTTTGTTTTGTTTTGTTTTTCGAAATAGTTTAAGACACAAGAGGTTGTCAAACTAGTACAGCGAATTCATATGCACCCTTCATGTGGTTTCCCCCACTGATAACATTCTTCATAAACGTGAGTAGCATTAAACCCTGGAAATAGACATTGGACAGAATACCATCAAAAATCAATTTTCATAGTGGTAAAATTTCCCTGAGAAATTGGGCTACAAATTATCACAGCTTGTCTCAAGTGTCACAGTTGAAACTGTTTTCATTGGATCAAGCTTTTATTGTTAAAGAGTGTGATTTGATTCTTCATGTAAAAAAATGTTGCCCTCAGTGTTTTTTTTTAATTACATGTTTTGAAACACCTATAATGGTGCATTTTAGCTTATATTTATATCAAAAAATACTAATAAGCTCCTTTTCAAAATATATGACTATTTTTAAACTCCATCTTGCTTTCAAACAACACTTAGATCATTAAATTAGATCTTCATTGTTTCCTCGGAGGTGGCAGGCATTATTAAAATGTATTCTGCATATTTTGTTTCTGTAATTATGTCTAATCAGTGTGAATTGATACTGTAGTAAAATACTTAATTAAAAACTCATATTTGAGAGATACGAGGGGAACAAAAGAGAAACTCTCCTACTTTGCTTCCAAGTGACAGAAATTGATAGAAAGTTGAAATATCAGACAAGATCAGCAGCCTGGAAAGTAAAATGTGTTAATAGGTAGAGAATGCAAAATTTTATAGAAAGATCTTGGCCTTAAAATAAAAGCAAGGGCTTCATGATTGTGAATTCTTTTGCCCTTGCAGAATCAATTCTCAAAGATATGGAGATCTCATAAATGTCTCCAAAGACCAGTTTGCAGCACCCAGGGAGTGGGGCTTTTTGAAAGAAATGCCTTCCCAGGCTGTGAAAATACATGTGTCAGGGGGGAGAGACCCCTGCACAGGGGCTGCCAGGGGGCCCTTTCCTTTGTATCCTGATCATTTACATGACTTAAACACAACAATGTGCTCCACAGTCAATAAAACAGGACGCTTTGCCATAGCAACAGTTTCAGAATGTGACACAGCTTCGGTCCGAGACAGAGAAAAGTACCCTAAAGAAACACTCCTTATGAATATGCTCAGAGATTTCTTTATCCCACCAGTACTTGTTTCAGATGCCACTGGGTGTAGGTTTTCTTTACACCACCCATCTTTCCTCAGCTCTGGGAGAACGAGTTTTGTGTGTCGAAGTTGTGGACAAGACTGAGGGGTCAGAGGGCGGGAGTACTTACTTCGCTATGATGGAGATGGAATTCTTGAGTATCTTCACAGAAAACTTGATGCTATCGAGGAAACCACAGAAAAGTCACGAATGTAATACACATCCCTAAGTCATTGTTGGTTTCTTTGAAGGTCTGTAATAAATGGCCCTTTTAGCCTTTGCACGTTTCTCTTTTTCTATCACGTATCAACATGTGCATATAATACTACACACTTTAGAAAATCATAAGGGAGAACTTCCCTGGGGGTCCAGTGGTTAAGAGTCCGTGCTTCCAATGCACAGGGTGGGGGTTCAATCCCTGGTCAAGGAACTAAGATCCCACATGCCGTATGGCACAGCCAAAAAAATTTTTTTTAATTTAAAAATAAACTTTGAAAAATCTTAAGGAAATAAACTCCATACTTAATGCTGTTGTCTAAAAGACATAGCACATGTGCTATCAAAGCTGTAATTAGGCTTCAAGTGTTTTCCCTTTCTTTCAAGCTCATTTTCTGGCATGATAAAATTTTCTTGTTAAGAAATTCCCTTCTCTTTTTAAAAAAAGCATTAGTACTTCCTCCAAGTTTGAGTCTAATGGAATTGTTTTGATAAAAACTTCCCTGAAGAAGGCAAATCAGAGATGAAGAACATAATTTTAATGATCTTTTTTTTTTTCAGTATGCAACATACATGGGTTTTACCTTTAGCAGATAGACAGCTTGGTTGTTTATAAGTAGGAAATTCTTTACCTGGAGACATTTGTGCTTCTTCTAAAAGATACCCATGCCATGGCATCTGGGCCTTGTCCACATCTCTGTTTCCTTTCATTGATTTCTGAGAAGTAGCCAGCCCTGAACACTGGAGCTACTTAGAGTGAAAAATGAGGCCCTGAATCTGTGCACCTGACTCCATAGTAATCTATAAATTAGTTATGAGCTGGTAATAAAAAATCCTAAACATCTCTGCTTCTTGGGGAGCTGCAGACCCCAGGGGTCACCAGAGATTGAAAGATCAAACTGGACTCACCAGTGAAAATACAATTAATTATTTACACACATCAGCATTTGACAGTGGTATAATTTGAAGCAAGAGATCCTTTGTTTGCTACATTGCATCACTGACTGGTGCTCTGAAGACTGTAAGTTTAGGTACTCTGTTGTTCAGGCCAAAGGGAGATGAACACACAGAGAGCAAGTGATAAAGGTGAGCTATGAGGGTCAGACTTTATGCATGTATTGATGTCAAACAGAAAGTCATGTGGCTATCGCAGTGATACCTTTCAGGAGTACTGGAAATGCAAAGATTATGTGTGGGTGCCGAGTGGAAGGGATGAGGGGTGGAAAAGCAATTATACGTCTCTTATCTCAGGCCAGTGAAGGCAAATTAATTTAACCAGAGCTGAGGAGAAGTCTCCATGGAGAGGGCCTTCCGAGGAAAATCCCACTGGAAACCCTTCAGGGACACCAGCGGGGAGTGATCCCAGTTCACGTCTCTTGGTTACTCTACCATTCTTGAGAATGATTTCTTGAACACAGCAGGGCTGGCGAGTTTAATAGCAGAAACTTCTGGCTCAATAACATAGGCATTTTATGCGTTTAACTGTGCGTTTGAGAATAAAGCATGTCCTCAGTCAGGATTCCTCTAATATTTAGCCTCCTCCAGAGGCTGAGCAGGTTTGAGTCCTTTTGTGAACCTGGGGAAGAGGAATAATCATCTTCATTTTGCAGGTTGTCTGATTTCCGAATCTTTCTACAGTCAAGGGGCTAAAGTTTGAATGCTCTGAGTTTGGTGGGCTGCTGCTGAACAATGGGGAAATTTCATTAAGCTGAGCCGAGGCTAATTTTGAAGCGGTTCTAATACATTCTCTAAGAAGTAGAGAGATTTGATTCCCTACTCTCCCTTTCATGCTCAAAGGATCTCAGAATTCTTTTTTTTTTATTTTATTTGTAAACTTTACATAATTGTAGCAGTGACAATAATACTGGCTGTGGGCAAAGGGAACCCTGTTCGGATGCTCAGCATTGTCTCCTAAATGGCCGAAATTACTCTTTTTCTTAGCATCATTCTGAACTATCAAGAATCTTTCTGCTCTTTTAGAAGAATAGGTCAGAGATTTATATACAGGTCTTTCCTAAGTCAGTCCAGACACCTTGGTTGCTCACTGTTCCAAAAGATGAAGAGTTAACATGTTCAATATTTAATTCCTATATAGCAGTAAAGACTCATCATTTTCTGGACCACACAGAATCCTTGAACAAGTTTTGGATATAATCTCTGCTTTTGTACTAATTCCAAAATAAAAGTCAATGAAGTCTGAAGGCATTTGGCAAAAGAACTAACCAATTTAACTCTATGCTCAGAAAGTCAATGTTGCATAAATATTTGAACATAGTTATTGGAACACTCCTGGTTATCTGTTTTAAGTTGTACTTAGCTCTTAGACAAAGAAACATATCAGAGGATCATTCTCCCATAAAAATCTGCGAAGTAATGCTTGAATAGCTCCACATGAAAAGAAATTAAATTCCACCAGTTTATTGCCCTGTGGATATTGGGCAGAGTGACTAATGCCCATGTTATAGATGAAGTGGGTTATGACCCAACATTTCCCTTATATTCAGTCTTGTTTCAATTACTTGCCTATCAGGAAAATCTCCCAGACTCTTGGACATAGGGTGGATGGGACCTGTGGCAGATCTTATCCTGTTTACCATCCAAGTAGCTCATTCTGTTCATCATCACATTGTTAGCTTCTTTGCCCGCTAAATCGTTGCCGTCATCTCCATAGATCCAACTCCTGTCCTTCAAGGCATCCAGTAGGTAGGTTACTGTCTTTGTTTGGGTTCTCCTGGATGTAGGTCTTGAAACAAAATTGCAAGTGCAAGTAATTTATTTGGAGGAGAGAGACAAAGAAGGAAAGGAAACCAATAAAGAATGTGTTACCAAGTCAGTTACCACTCTGAGCACCTGGAGCCTAATCATACTGGGGAACTCTAGGTTGTTTTTCAGTGGCTCAGTCGTGTCTGACTCTTTGCGACTGCATGGACTGCAGCATGCCAGGCTTCCCTGTCCTTTGCTCTCTCCCCAAGTTTACTCAAACTCATGTCCATTGAGACAGTGATGCCATCGAATCATCTCATCCTCTGTCATCCCCTTCTCCTCCTACCTTCAATCTGCCCCAGCATCAGGGTCTTTTCCAATGAGTCAGCTCTTTGCATCAGGTGGCCAAAATATTGGAGCTTCAGCTTCAGCATCAGACCTTCCAATGAATATTCAGGACTGATTTCCTTTAGGATTGACTGGTTTGATCTCCTTGCAGTCCAAGGGACTCTCAAGAGTCTTCTCTAACACCACAGTTCAAAAGCATCAATTCTTCAGTGCTCAGCCTTCTTTATGGTCCAGCTCTCACATCCATACGTGACTAATGGAAAAACCATAACTCTGACTAGACTGACATTTGTTGGAAAAGTAATGTCTCTGCTTTTTAACATGCTGTCTAGGTTGGTCATAGCTTTTCTTCCAAGGAGCAAGCGTCTTTTAACTTCATGGCTGCAGTCACCATCTGTGGTGATTTTGGAGCCCAAGAAAATAAAGTTTGTCACTGTTTCCATTGTTTCTCCATCTATTTGCCATGAAGTAATGGGACTGGAGGCCGAGTGCCAAAGAACTGATGCTTTTGAACTGTGGTATTGGAGAAGATTCTTGAGAGTCCCTTGGACTGCAAGGAGATCCAACCAGTCCATTCTGAAGGAGATCAGCCCTGGGTGTTCATTGGAAGGACTGATGCTGAAGCTGAAACTCCAATACTTTGGCCACCTGATGCAAAGAGTTGACTCATTGGAAAAGACCCTGATGCTGGGAGGGATTGGGAGCAGGAAGAAAAGGGGATGACAGAGGATGAGATGGCTGGATGGCATCACTGACTCGATAGACATGAGTTTGAGTAAATTCCTGGAGTTGGTGATGGACAGGGAGGCCTGGCGTGCTGTGATTCATGGGGTCGCAAAGAGTCGGACACAACTGAGCTACTGAACTGAACTGAACTGAATGGGACTTGATGCCATGATCTTTGTTTTTTAAATGTTGAGTTTTAATCTGGCTTTTGCATTCTCTTCTTCACTGTCATCAAGAGGCTTGATGACAGTTCCTCTTTGCTTTCTGCCATAAGGGCGGTGGTGGTTTAGTCACTAAGTCATGTCTGATTCTTGCGACCCCATAAGCGTAGTGTCATCTGCGTATCTGAAGTTATTGATATTTTTTCCAAGCAATCTTGATTCCAACTTGGGCTTCATCCAGCCTGGCATTTTGCATGATGTACTCTGCATATAAGTTAAATAAGCAGGGTGACAATATAGTATCAAACACACTCCTTGGAGGTATCTCATCCAGGTAAAGAGAGAGTTGGGTTATTTATATACCGACTCTGGTCACTGACTCAGTAAGGACTGCACAGGGCCAGAGGTGGTGGTGGTGGTGGTGGTTGTTCAGTTTCTCAGTCCTATCCAACTCTCTGAGACCCCATGAACTGCAATTGCCAGGCTTCCCTGTCCTTCACCATATCCTGGAGTTTACTCAAACTCATGCCCATTGAGTCAGTGATGCCATCCAAACATCTCATCCTCTGTTGTCCTCTCCTCCTGCCCTCAGTCTTTCCCAGCATCAGAATCTTTTCTAATTAGTCAACTGTTGGCATCAGGTGGCCAAAATATTGGAGCTTCAGCATCAGTCCTGGGAGACTTTAATTCTCCAATTCCTTGGGTCTTGCCAGAGCAAGCAAAACCTCCAGAGACAGCTCTAGGAAAGAGATGTAGGGGCTGGCAGTTGTCAGGCTACCAGACACAGAAATGGGAAATGAGAAGGTGTAGGGGAATATGAGTTGAGCATTAACCTATCTGGTTCATACTGTTGGGAACCAACTTCATTGTCTCCCACCCCAAAGGCAGCATGCACACTCCACAAGCCCCTGCAACAGCCTTGCCAATATCCTTCCACGAGGAAGACAGGTCATTTCCTTACGACTTATTTTTTAAAATCACCATCTCCTTCTGCTGTTTACAATTTGTCATCTGGATATGCAAGCTCATGGATATTTGCCTAACTTCCCAGGCCCAGCTGTGTCTCAGACAGATGATAAACCGGAAGAATAAAAGCATGGGAATCTGAGCCTAATGGAACAGAACATCCAGGGAGGAAGCTGACTGTCAGTATTTGGCAGGTGGATAGCTCTCCTCTTTGCAGGAGGAAGTCTGTGCAGACAAGTGAAGAGTGGCTGCAGTAGGTCCAGTGATCAGTAATGGAGAGTCGCATCATCAAACAGTTGGCACAGAGAAGAGCCAACAGGAAGTGGCAGGTACAGACCCTTGGCAAAGGCCATAGGAAGGGGTCCAACCTGCAGAGGGCAGAGATGGTTTTTTTTGGCAGCTTTTGAGGACACAGCATAGGTGGGTAATAGCAACATAGAGGTTGGGAGGAGAAGTTGGAATTTAGGGGCAGAGTTTGAGTTACAGAATAAGCTAAATGAATGGACAGAGCACCAATTCACTGACAGGGCCACTGGAAGCCCTTTCATTTTAGCCAGATTTCTTTTGATGGTATATGGTAAAAAAAAAAAGAAAAAGAACAAAAGAAAAGAAAAGAAAAGGAGTTCATTTTAGGGGGAAAAAAGGAAAGTTTGTTTGTGTTGGGTGTGTGTGTGTGTGAGGAGTGTATCAGTTACCCAGTGCTGCATAACAAGCTAACTGTAAACTTACTGACTTAAGACAACAATCATTAGTTCCTGATTCTGTGGGCCAGCTGGGTGATTCTTCTGCTGATCTCATCTGGGGTCACTCATGTGTCTGCATTCAGCTGGGAGGTCATCTGGAGACTGGTTGGTCTCGGAAGCATCAGGTAAAATGCTTCTCCATGGTCTATATGATCTATACTGCCCATGTCTCACCTTCCAGATGGCTAGCCTGCACCATTTCACATGTCAATGGAAAATTCCCAGCGGCACAGGGGGGCAATTCCAAAAGCACAAGCACTTTATAAGCCTCTACTTGCTTCGTGTTCACTAGTGTCCTGCTGACCTACGAGAGGCGTATAACCCCGTCCAGATTCAAGGAGCACATAGATTCTGTTGTTGTTGTGTCTTGTTGTTTATTTGCTAAGTCATATCTTACTCTTTCTGACTCCAAGGACTATAGCCCACCAGACTCCTCTGTCCATGGGATTTCCCAAGCAAGAATACTGAAGTGGGTTGCCATTTCCTGTTTTTCAGGGGATCATACCAACCCAGGGATCAAGCCCAGGTCTCCTGCATTGGCAGGTGGGTTCTTTACCACTGAGCTACCAGGGAAGCCCTAGATTCAATTGTGCTGGCATAAAAGTTCATTTGGGTTTTTTGTACTATCTTGTTCAGTTCAGTTCAGTTGCTCAGTCGTGTCCGACTCTTTGCAACCCCATGAACTGCAGCATGCCAGGCCTCCCTGTCCATCACCAACTTCCGGAGCTTGCTCAGACTTATGTCCATCAAGTTGGTGATGCCATCCAACCATCTCATCCTCTGTCATCCTCTTCTCCTCCTGCCTTCAGTCTTTCCCAGCATCAGGGTCTTTTCCAATGAGTCAGCTCTTCGAATCAGGTGGCCAAAGTACTGGAGTTTCAGCTTCAGCATCAGTCCTTCCAATGAACATTCAAGACTGATTTCCTTTAGGATGGACTGGTTGGATCTCCTTGCAGTCCAAGGGACTCTGAAGAGTCTTCTCCAACACCACAGTTCAAAAGCATCAATTCTTCGGCACTCAGCTTTCTTTCCCACTCCAGTACTCTTGCTTGGACAATCCCATGGATGGAGGAGCCTGGTAGGCTGCAGTCCATGGGGTCGCTAAGAGTCAGTCGGACACGACTGAGCGACTTCACTTTCACTTTTCACTTTCATGCATTGGAGAAGGAAATGGCAACCCACTCTAGTGTTCTTGCCTGGAGAATCCCAGGGATGGGGGAGCCTGGTGGGCTGCCGTCTATGGGGTCGCACAGAGTCGGACACAACTGAAGCGACTTAGCAGCAGCAGCAGCAGCTTTCTTTATAGTCCAACTCTGGAAAACCCCAAATAAACATTTTGGGCAACCTAATACTTTTGGATGGAATCCGTAGCTAAATTTTGCAATATACTAGAGGAAGGTAGCTGGGGACCCACAGAATTATAAATAGAACAATGAAAAAAAGAGCCTCTGGTTATTATTTTTTCTATTCTTTCTCTACCCACTTCAGTCTCTTGGGCCAGCTGTCTTGACATGACAGGAGTTCTCTGGTCACTTGTAGCTCCTGGGCTCACATCCTCACTATATCATAACCTGAGAGAAAAGTATTCTTTTCTCTTAGGCCCAGTTTAAAAAATTCTGAGAATAAAGATGACTGGCCTGGCCTGAATGTTGGGGGATGAATATGGGTAGCTCTTTCCACAGATGGAAGCCATACAGAGCTTGCTGTCTCGTGGCCCATAGCACAAGGTAGTCCAGGGTCTAAAGTGATTGAGTACTTACTGTATATCAGGTGTATATTTTTAAAAAGAGGTTTGGCAAATATTGTTTCAATCTCCCCAAACATTTATGATGAAAGTGTTATTGTTCCCATTTTGTTGAGGAGGAAATTCAGGCTCAGATTGTTAAGTAACATGGAACAGATCCAAGCCAACTGGACTCTAAAGTCAAGACTTTCCACTACATGATGGTGTCACCCCACAAATGTACATTACTTAAGTTGAGGGAAGATGAGATCACAGTAGTGATGGCGTTTTAGAGGCTTGTAGGCATTGTGTGGACTTTGACTTTTACTTGGTGTGAGAATGGGAGTCCTAGAAGAGTTCTGAGCATAGGAGTTAAAAAGAATGACAGCTTTCAATAGGCTGGCGGTGAGGGTGGGGTGGGGGTGCAGGGCAAGCTCAGGGTAGAAGCAGGCACACTTTAGGGGCTACAACAGGAATGCAATCTAAAAATGGTGGTGGCTTGGACCAGAACAGTATGACGTGGTGAGAGATCATCAGATTTGGGGTTAGTTTTGAAGGTGAGACTGATAGAATTTCCCAATGAATTTGATGTCAGATTTGAGAGAAAGAAACATACCATGGATAACTACAAATATTTTGATCTGAGCATCTGGCTGTGTTTATGGCTGGCTCTAAAAGTCTCATTTGCTTTTAGAGATGGTCATATGTTTAAAGGGCCAGAGATGGGACAGACAGGACCCAAAACGTTCTGATTAGGCTAGTCACGGTATTCACATCCAACAACATGAAATGAATAGAATATTCATCCTTCCATCAGTAACGTGAACGTGAACGTGAAGTTGCTCAGTCGTGTCGCAGGCTCCTCTGTCCATGGGATATTCCAGGCAATAGTACTAGAGTGGATTGCCATTTCCTTCTCCAATCCATCAGTAAACTAAGTGCAAAAATGAAGAGATGCAGTTTGGCAGCATGGGTAACAGCAGTTAGGGGAGTAAATTCAACACGTTAACAGCACCTAATGTAATGTCAATTGCAGTAGTAAATTTACAGTATTTATTATCCTAGTGCCCCTTGTTAGTCATGTGGGGCCATGTGCCTATGTGAGGCCAATGGGTAGGATTGATGTACACTACTTCTAGGCCTGTCCTTTAAAGCCTCCTTTGAGATCTTCGACATGCTCTCTGTTCCCTGGCCTGCCTGCCAGGTGCAAGAGACCCAGGGGAAAACCCCAAGGCTCTGGAAGATGGTGGGTGGAAGGGGCCTAGGTTTATGAGAGGAAACGGAACAGGAACTCCATGTTGGACTGTGATATGAACATGAAATAAATCTGAAGCGGGACAGGAACTCCATGTTGCTCTGTGGTATGAACGTGAAATTAACTCTTATTGTGTCCAGCCATGACGAGTTGGGGATCTTTTGTTGTAACAGGGGGATTTACTTACCCTGACAATATGCATTCTAACTTACAGAGCTGCCCAACTGTGGAAGTAATTGCAAGGAAGGAGTTGAGTTTCCTGTCCCTGGGTTTGTTCAGGTACACTCATTTAGATGTGAAATTTTTGAGGCAAATATCAAGCTGAAGATAAATGACTTGACTAAATAACTAGTACAGTGCTTTTGAAAATTTTCTACTCAAGTAGCCCTGTCAATAGTTAAGGTATGACCTTTTACTCCCAAGTGATTGGCGGGTTAGTTTCCAGCGACCTTTCTTCAATGTCTTTTGTTTTCATAATCTTATCTTAAACATGAATGTAGTTTCTGTATTCTTCTCAGTTTCTTTTATTGTATTCTTATTTTAATATATCTGTTTATTTTATATTTTTAAAAGTTATGAAATGCATGTCATTACTGAAGAGGACTGTTTCTTTTCAATCTTCCAGTGAAGTGGACCCATTAGAAGTAAATCTTCAAAAATTACTATTTTCAAAATCAAGCTATATGGAAATAAATAAATTCATATTTAAGCCTTAGTTTCAAGTGAAATATAAAACCAGAGAACCAGATTTGAATGAGAATGTACATTAATTTTCATCAAGCCAAAAATTTTAAATCTCCTATGTTAATAGTATTCCACATTTCATGGTTCACATTAAAAATTTATAATGCCAACTAGGGTTCTTTTGAAAATGCTGGAGATTTCTTTATCTTCTAGGTAACACATATAGAAATTATTTTCATGGCTTTTTCTTTTTTTACTTGGATGCAAATTATAACTCTTATTGTTTCTGCTTACAAAAAGAAGTTGCTGTAAACATAATACAACTCATAAAAGGGAAAGTATGTTGCCATTAGCAGGCACACACATTTACTCGCTCATGTCTTGTGGTAAATGTGATTCAACTACAAGAAGAGGTGGATTTCTCCTTTGGCATTTTCCCACAATTCCACATCTTCCTTTAAACCAGCCCTGCCAGATGGAGTAGAAATGCAGAGTATGTGTTAAAAGCTACAGGAGAAGATAAGATGTCTAGGCTGTGTTTGAAAAAAGGAAAAAAACTATATGTGCCTAAGGACATCATTTTCTTTACAGACATTCTTTCTAGTCAATGTTTAGGTATAAATAATACCTACTTAGATGTACCTACTTAGAGGAGTAGCTGCTTGCCTTCCCTGGGAAGAATTTATCCATGATTTTGCAAGCTTTAGCTGATATTTTAAAGTCATTTTTCCATATTTATTTTGATATAGATTTTGAACAAGCTTTCTTCATTATTAAATTACCTTTCTTTTTTAAATGAAAAGCAAAAAACATGAGTGAAAGGAGATCATTGTAAATCTTGGTAGATATTTTAATAAAATAAAACTAGTCAATGTCCATCTAGGGGCCAATATGAAAACTTGGTCTCATGCCTTGAAATTTGACAGTAATGTGACACTAGGAGGGTGACCAGGAGGATCACTTGAGATATTAATGAGAGCCAGACTGCAAGGTGATTGCTTCACTTTTCCCCACAACCCAGAATTGAGTCACATGATCAAAACCTATTCACGTGGGAAGCTGGGGGAAAATGGTCTTCCTGTGTGTCCAGGAAGAAACACAAAATATAACAGGATTTGGTGGTGGTATAACAATCTCTGCCATACCAGCTTTCTCATGTATAATTCAACAGTTAATAAATAATGAATTCTTACCATGCCTTTACCATCTCAGTGATGTAGATATACTTTGGATTCTATTTTACAGATGAGGAAATTGAAGATCAGATTTGTTAAGGGGCTTTTATTTCTCTGAATCTCTCATCTTATCCTCTTACTGGTCTGAAATGATTTATCTTTCTTACATTATTAAATTTGGCTTGTGATTAGTAAACATTTCAAAGTACCATAATTCAGCTTTTCAGATTGTATGTTTTTAGTTGGGCACTTTCAATGGCTTGAACAACACAGATTTTCTTTTTTCTTTTAATCTCACACATGCAAATTCAAGCACAGTTCCAGGACTGATTAATTTCTTGGCATGACAATATCAAGAATCCTCATGTGGGGGTTTCCCTGACAGTCTAATGGTTAAGACTCCCCACTTCCACTGTAGGGGGCACAGGTTCCATCCCTGGTTGGGGAACTAAGATCCCATATATGTAAGTAAGTGTAAGTAAGTGTTGATCACTCAGTCATGTCTGACTCTTTGCAACCCTTTGGACTGCAGCCCACTAGGTTCTTCTCTGTCCATGGGATTCTCCAGGCAAGAATACTGGAGTAGGTTGACATTCCCTTCTCTAGGGGATCTTACCGAGACAGGGATCAAACCCAGGTCTCCTGCATTGCAGGTGGATTCTTTACTGCCTGAACCACCAGAGAAACTCAGGGAAACTGATGTGTCTCAGTTTCCCATTCTGCCATCCTTAGTGAGTGAGTTTATATCAGCAAATGGTGGGAAGATGGTTGCCCTAGCTCTAGGCATCACCTCCTCACTCTCTGTATCCAAAGGCAGGAAATGGAGTTATTCTTCACACATCTCCCCTTTTTATGGCTTCAACATTCCCTTTTCATCCCTTGGAGTTGAGGAGAGCACAACTCCCTGAATATATTGCTGCCCTAGACCTGGCCAAACTTCGGGGAGGTTGCTTTTAGCTAAGATAAAGGGCCAGTGGCTAGAGGGTAGTCAACCAACAGTGTCTTCCAGATACAATCTCGGCTCCAATAAGTGCTAGAAATGAGAGCTAAAATGAGAAATGCTAGAGGATGGGTTTGAATCAAAGGACTTTGGAAATCATGTAATTCAACCCTCATTTTACGTATGGATAGATAATCTAAGTCTCAAACAGGTTAATTGGTTTTTCCAGCTTATAAACTAGATAAGGCTACAGGTAGGACCAAAAGGGAATGTTTGGATGACCAGGTTACTATATGTATATAAATATCATTGCTTAATAGTAAATAGATGATTGATTGCAATATTATGATACATTGTACTTGCTTTGGTTGAGTTCGGTCACTCAGTCGTGTCTGACTCTTTGCGACCCCATGAACCGCAGCACGCCAGGCCTCCCTGTCCATCACCAACTCCCGGAGTTCACTCAAACTCATGTCCATCGAGTCAGTGATGCCATCCAACCATCTCATCCTCTGTCGTCCCCTTCTTTTCCTGCCCTCAATCTTTCCCAGCATCAGGGTCTTTTCCAGTGAATCAGCTCTTCGCATCAGGTGGCCAAAATATTGGAGTTTCAGCTTCAACATCAGTCCTTCCAATGAACTTGCTTACTTGGTTTTAGATTTTCACCCAATGAGGTATGAACTTGTCAAGGGAAAAGAGCCTCTTACTGAGCTTTGAATCTGCAATGGGTAGCACAACGTCCTATATTCAAGAATAGTAGGAGGGCAGGGACAGTTTGGGAGTGAAAAAGTTGGCTTAAAGCTCAACATTCAGAAAACGAAGATCATGGCATCTGGTCCAATCACTTCATGGCAAATAGATGGGGAAACAGTGGAAACAGTGTCAAACTTTATTTTTTTGGGCTCCAAAATCACTGCAGATGGTGACTGCAGCCATGAAATTAAAAGATGCTTACTCCTTGGAAGAAAAGTTATGACCAACCTAGATAGCATGTTGAAAAGCAGAGACATTACTTTGCCAACAAAGGTCCGTCTAGTCAAGGCTATGGTTTTTCCTGTGGTCATGTATGGATGTGAGAGTTGGACTGTGAAGAAGGCTGAGTGCTGAAGAATTGATGCTTTTGAACTGTGGTATTGGAGAAGACTCTTGAGAGTCCCTTGGACTGCAAGGAGATCCAACCAGTCCATCCTAAAGGAGATCAGCCCTGGGATTTCTTTGGAAGGAATGCTGCTAAAGCTGAAACTCCAATACTTTGGCCACCTCATGCGAAAAGTTGACTCATTGGAAAAGACTCTGATGCTGGGAGGGATTGGGGGCAGGAGAAGAAGGGGACGACAGAGGATAAGATGGCTGTATGGCATCATCGACTCGATGGATGTGAATCTGGGTGAACTCTGGGAGTTGGTGATGGACAGGGAGGCCTGGCGTGCTGCGATTCATGGGGTCACAAAGAGTCGGACACAACTGAGCAACTGAACTGAACTGAACTGAACATATATACACTATATAAAATAGATAAACAACAAGACATACTGTATAGCACAGGGAACTATAATCAATATCCTGTATTACCTATATGGGAAAAGAATCTGAAAAAGAATATAGATATAGAGAGACATCTATTTGTTGTTGTTGTTCAGTGGCTAAGTCGTGTCTGATTCTCTGCGACCCCATGGACTGCAGTACGCTAGGCTTCCCTGTCCTTCACTATCTCCCAGAGTTTACTCGAACTCATGTCCATTGAGTCAGTGATATTATCTAACCATCTCATTCTCTGACACCCTCTTCTCCTTTTGCCTTCAATCTTTCCCAGCATCAGGGTCTTTTCCAATGAGTTGGCTGTTTGCATAAGGTGGCCAAAGTGTTGGAACTTCAGCTTCAACATCAGTCCTTCCAATGAATATTCAGGGTTGATTTCCTTTGGAATTGGCTGGTTTGATCTCTTTGCAGTCCAAGGGACTCTCAAGAGTTTTTCCCAACATCACAATTTGAAAGCATCAGTTCTTCAGTGCTATCTATATCTATATCAATAGATCAGAATCACTTTGCTGTACGTGTGAAACTAACACAGTATTGTAAATCAAGTATACTTCAATTAAAAAAGAAAAAAATAGTAGACTTCATGTTTGTACCATACTTCATGATTGGTTATATTTAATTCTTACCTTAACCTTTAGAGGCAGAAGAAACTGAAGCAGAGGCTTACCTGAAGTTACAAAGTCACTGAGGCATTGTAAGGCGTAGCTACAAAAACATATGCTCAAACATACAATGGAGGGAAAACCTCAAAGAAATCTTTTTTTCTGCCGTTCATAAGTACATGTATGAAATCGGAAATGTGCATAGCAGTGGAATCTCGTATTTTTCTGCCAGAGGTTGAAAGTAAAAATAAACTCATAACTAGAATAGTTAGAACCTGTGGCTGGAGATTGTTGAGGAATTTCATTCAATCCTTTTTCATAAAGATGAGAGGCACACAGTGATGTGTGCAGGATGAGAGGACAGGTAAATTTTGACAACTGAAGGGACTCCCTAAAATAAGGAATGAGGAATGAAGCTGAGTTATTTGTGATCATTTTGCTTCTCTTACCTGCACATGAGACCATCCCAATGCTCAGTGGTTTCACGCAGGACCACACATGAATGTCACAGACTGTATTTTTCATAGTTACCTACACAGAGGGACAGGGTTGCTCTGATGAGGCTCACTACGTGCTTTGGACACATGGAATCAGATGCAGCCTTAAGCCCCCAACTACCCTCCAAATTAGAAACTGTTTGTTTTTGGTAACATGGGTAGTAAATACCTTTGATCCTTCCATTTCCAATTTATCATCTTACTTTTCAGCTTTGTCTTTTTTAAAAAATATTTGGCAAAACTAATACAATTATGTAAAGTTTAAAAATAAAATAAAATTAAAAAATATATTTATTCATATATTTACTTATTTTGCCGTGTCATATCTTAACCTGGGATCAGTAGCCTTGAAACACGTGGGATCTTAGTTCCTGGACCAGTGATCAAACCCACGTCCCATGCCCTGGAAGCTAGTTTCCCAACCACTGGAGTACCAGGAAAGTCCCCAAAATAGCACTTTTTTTACATCAACATTTCTTTAGTCTAATTCTCCATTTGAAGTTGAATTGAGACACACAATACTCTTAACAGTTTTATAGAGGTGATTTTTAACCGTTGCCAACCTCATATGGGCTTCCCTGGTGGCTCAGACAGTGTAGGATCCACCCTCAAGGCAGGAGACATGGATTCAATGCCTGGGTCGGGAAGATCCCATGGAGAAGGAAATGGTAACCCACTCCAATATTCTGACCTGGGAAATCGCCTGGACAGAGGAGTCTGGCAGGCTACAGTCCATGAGGTCACAAAGAGTCGGACACAACTGAACACACACACACATCCAGTATAAGTATATCCAGATCATAGTAAGAGAAGCCGCAAGTATTTACCTGTTACATCCTCCAGTTAAGACATTCAAATCATGCAAAAGAAGACAGCTTTCTTTTCATTTCTTTAAGTCTATTTCATACCTTCTTGTTTTGGAAAATGATCTGTGGGAAAATTAGTAAAATGCTGCTTTCTGAGTCTCCCTCTCAAAGAACCACAATACATATTAATATTTCCAAGGTTCAAAGGAAACTTGCCTTTTATAAATAAGAGAGTGCTTAATTTATTTTCCAAACTTGACTTACCAAAAATACTCTCCCTCCCCTTGCAAAAATAATTCATGTCCTTTCGTTCTATTCTAAAGGGAGAGATGACACACTTCCCTCATTTTTTGGCAACTTGCAAAAATGTGCTTCTTCAAAAAATCTTCTGAACTTTAAAACTCCCACTTTGAGCAGAAATGCAGGTGAAAATGAACTTCCTTTAACATTGACCTTGCTTAACGTCAAGGACTGGAAAGAAAGAAGAGCCGTTTCTGGGTCTTTCTCATTAGCCTATTTCTGTATAAATTACTCTCTCTTATATTTCCTTTCCACTTATATTAGGTCACCATGTGATGCAGCCAAATGTACCCGGGGAGTATACCAGAAACTTATGCCCAGTGGCCTGTCAAAGTCAGGCAAAAAGCTGGAAGTAATTTGCAGTTACCCTGGCCACTGAGCCTCACCAGCCTGTTCTTATTACAGGAACCACTGGGCAGAACTGAAGTCTTCCAGCAAATAATTGCAGAACCATCCAAATTTAGAGCAGAAAAGGACAACAGTGTCTGATGTCGAGTAGGCTGTTGTCTTAGCCTGGATCCCACCCTGGGTGGATCCTGAATCACAGTCTCCTTGCAGGAAGTCTCTATGGGAAGGAGTCTCAGGGAGCAGCACCAAGACAGTGGGAAGGCTGGGCCAAGGGTATCATCAAGTTCCCTCCTTACACGGGCAGTTAGGAGGTTTATCCCAAGGGGTGTTTGGAAGAGCTTATTAAGTGGGTCTTAGAACTCATCTTTGGGACAAGAGGCTCACATACCCCAGCAGTCTCGGGTGTCCCCTTGAGAGGTGTCTTTCTGTACTTGTGGTTTTATATCCAGGAAAGCTGAGATGTCAGAAAAGCCCTAAGCCCTAAGCTCAAGAGCTCCTTGGTACACCCAAGGCAAACTGGTTGAAGCCCATGTAGAAATGGTCACCATGGCATTGGCTGGTGGAATAAGTGGCATTGAAAGGAATTACATGGTGCCCAAGAGGTGACCAGTACGACAGTGCACAGTGAACCCTAGTGGTTTAGCTGGGTCAAGTCCAACCCCTCGCTGCCCCTTCTGAGGACACTGAGACCCTGAGAAGTGAACCTGCTTACCTTGGGACACACAAAGCTTGTTGGTGGCAGAAAGAATTGGAAACCATGCTCCTGACTGCCTGTTCCCTGGAACTTTCAGCCACATGGCACTGCCTTACGTTCATACTTGCTGTGGTTAAAAAGCCTGAGAGCAAAGAGTCATACCCACAAAGTCTGGGAGGAAGTTCAAAACAGATATCCACTTTCAGAAATGTTAATAACTACAGAGAAGCTAATGCAAGCTATAATAGGATCACTAGTTAAATGAATGTTGTAGACAGTGAGTCTCAGTGGAAGTCTAAGGAGGGCAGAGAGGTCTAGAAGGAAACTGGCCTTCGGAGACCTACTTTGACGCTTGTAATCTGTGCATCTTCCCGTTTTTGAGGGTAGAAGGGAGTAATGTTTTTGTGTCAGGTTGGAAATTGTGCTGTGTGACTATCAGGGGAACTTTGGACCCTGTTCTGGAGCTAAGAATAGCTGAGATAATAATTAGGTTACTTGACAAATGCTGAAGAGGAACTCATCAAGTCCAGAGAATCCACAGTGGTGCCTCAAGGCGAGACTGAAGTTGACTCTAACTAGGGTTAACACATTGACCATATCCTTGCAAAACATATGGAAAATAATGTCATGTATTAGAGATCTCCAAGTTGAAATATGATTGTTGGTTTTTATCATCTCTAAATTCAAATATTTGCCTATCGAAATACGTGTGCATTCAATTTTTCTGATACTCAAACGTATGAGTCATGACAAAGAAATGTCATGAAGGGAAGGAATAAAGATAGGGTTTGGAGGGGGTCTAAAACTCCAGGGAAGGAGAACATAGGGATATAACAGAGAAGAAGGAGAAAAGAAGGTTCTCCATCTGAAATGTAAGGACCACATGTCTGGGATTTTTTTTCCTTAAGAATTGGTTCTTTTGTTAATCAGAGTAGGGTAGGCACCAGTATTCCTTTATCAGTGCACTTAAAGGGCACCATCTTAATGACATAATGTATATAGTTTAGTGCCTGGTACAAAACAAACAACAAATAATTCAGATCAGATCAGATCAGTCACTCAGTCGTGTCCAACTCTGTGACCCCATGAATCGCAGCACACCAGGCCTCCCTGTCCATCACCAACTCCCGGAGTTCACTCAGACTCATGTCCACCGAGTCAGTGATGCCATCCAGCCATCTCATCCTCTGTCATCCACTTCTCCTCCTGCCCCCAATCCCTCCCAGCATCAGAGTCTTTTCCAATGAGTCAACTCTTCGCATGCGGTGGCCAAAGTACTGGAGTTTCAGCTTCAGCATCATTCCTTCCAAAGAAATCCCAGGACTGATCTCCTTCAGGATGGACTGCTTGGATCTCCTTGCAGTCCAAGGGACTCTCAAGAGTCTTCTCCAACACCACAGTTCAAAAGCATCAATTCTTCAGCACTCAGCCTTCTTCACAGTCCAACTCTCACATCCATACATGACCACAGGAAAAACCATAGCCTTGACTAGACAGACCTTTGTTGGCAAAGTAATGTTTCTGCTTTTGAATATGCTATCTAGGTTGGTCATAACTTTCCTTCCAAGGAGTAAGCGTCTTTTAATTTCATGGCTGCAGTCACCATCTGTAGTGATTTTGGAGCCCAGAAAAATAAAGTCTGACACTGTTTCCACTGTTTGCCCATCTATTTGCCATGAAGTGATGGGACTGGATGCCATGATCTTCATTTTCTGAATGTTGAGCTTTAAGCCCTTTTTTACTCTCCTCTTTCACTTTCATCAAGAGGCTTTTTAGTTCCTCTTCACTTTCTGCCATAAGGGTGGTGTCATCTACATATCTGAGGTTATTGATATTTTCTCCTGGCAATCTTGTTTCCAGCTTGTGTTTCTTCCAGTCCAGCGTTTCTCATGATGTACTCTGCATATAAGTTAAATAAACAGGGTGACAATATACAGCCTTGACGTACTCCTTTTCCTATTTGGAACCAATCTGCTGTTCCATGTCCAGTTCTAACTGTTGCTTCCTGACCTGCATACAGATTTATCAAGAGGCAGATCAGGTGGTCTGGTATTCCCATCTCTTTCAGAATTTTCCACAGTTTATTGTGATCCACACAGTCAAAGGCTTTGGCATAGTCAATAAAGCAGAAATAGATGTTTTTCTGGAACTTTCTTGCTTTTTCCATGATCCAGTGGATGTTGGCAATTTGATCTCTGGTTCCTCTGCCTTTTCTAAAACCAGCTTGAACATCAGGAAGTTCATAGTTCACATATTGCTGAAGCCTGGCTTGGAGAATTTTGAGCAGTACTTTACTAGCATGTGAGATGAGTGCAATTGTGCAGTAGTTTGAGCATTCTTTGGCATTGCCTTTCTTTGGGATTGGAATGAAAAAGGACCTTTTCCAGTCCTGTGGCCACTGCTGAGTTTTCCAAATTTGCAACAAATGATTACCTACTAGTAATCCTTTTCTCTGTATGAGAATTTTATACATCCTTTCCCACTTCCCCTCAATGTATTCACCCACATTAATTTTTGTACTTTCTAAAAAACAAGCCTTTGATTTTAGAACATTTTTAGGTTTACAGAAAAGCTGCAGAGACAGCAAAGAGAGTTCCCACATACACTTCACCCAGCTACCCCTTATGGTATGTCTTACATTACCATGGTACACTCATCAGGACTAAGAACTTAGCACTGGGGCTTTGCTGGTGATCCTTAAGAATCCACCTGCCAATGCAGGTGACATGGGTTTCATCCCTAGTCTGGGAGGAGTCCACATGCCACAGGGCAACTAAAGCCCACAAGCCACAAATACTGAAGCCTGTCTGCCTAGAGCCTATGCACCACCACAAGAGAAGCCACTGTAATAAGAGGCCCTTGCACTGCAACTAGAGAGTAGCCCTCATTTGCCACAACTAGAGAAAGGCCTGTGCAGCAACAGAGACCTAGCAAGGACAAACATAAAATAAATAAATCTTAAAAAAAAGAAGTTACCACTGATACATTAATATTAATTCCTTGTACTTATAAACAGTTTAGTTCAGTCACTAAGTCATGTCCGACTCTCTGCGACCCCATGGACTGCAGCATGCCAGGCCTCCCTGTCCATCACCAACTCCCAGAGCTCGCTCAGACTCATATCCATCAAGTCGGTGATGCCATCCAACATCTCATCCTCTGTCATCCCCTTCTCCTCCTGCCTCCATTCTTTCCCAGCATCAGGGTCTTTTCCAGTGAGTCAGTTCTTTGCATTACGTGGCCAAAGTATTGGAGCTTCAGCATCAGTCCTTCCAATGAATATTCAGGACTGATTTCCTTTAAGATTGACTGCTTGGATCTCCTTGCAGTCCAAGAGACTCTCAAGAGTCTTTTCCAACACCACAGTTCAAAAGCATCAATTCTTCAGCACTCAGCCTAATTCATGGTCCAACTCTCATATCCGTACATGACTACTGGAAAAAACATAGCCTTGACTAGACAGTCCTTTGTCGGCAAAGTAATGTCTATGCTTTTTCATATGCTTTCTAGGTTGGTCATAACTTTTCTTCCAAGGAGCAAGCATCTTTTAATTTCATGGCTGCAGTGACCATCTGCAGTGATTTTGGAGCCCAAGAAAATGAAGTCTTATAACAGTTTCCATTGTTTTCCCATCTATTTGCCATGAAGTGATGGGACCAGATGCCATGATCTTAGTTTTCTGAATGTTGAGTTTTAAGCCAGCTTTTTCACTCTCCTCTTTCACTTTCATCAAGAGGCTCTTTAGTCCCTTTTTGCTTTCTGCCATATGTCATCTGCATATCTGAGCTTATTGATATTTCTCCTGGCAATCTTGATTCCTGCTAGTGCTTCATCTAGCCTGGCATTTCGCATGATGTACTCTGCATATAAGTTAAATAATCAGGGTGACAGTATACAGCCTTAACGTACTCCTTTCCCAATTTGGAACCAGTCCATTGTTCCATGTCTGGTTCTAACTGTTGCTTCTTGACCTGCATACAGATTTCTCAGGAGGCAGGTAAGGTGGTCTGGTATTCCCATCTCTTTAAGAATTTTCCACAATTTGTTGTGATCCACACAGTCAAACGCTTTAGTGTAGTCAATGAAGCAGAAGTAGACATTTTTCTGTAATTTTCTTGCTTTTTCTATGATCCAACAGATGTTGGCAATTTGATCTCTGGTTCCTCTGCCTTTTCTAAATCCAGCTTGAACATCTGGAATTTTCAGTTCATGTACTGTTGAAATCGGCTTGGAGAATTTTGAGTATTACTTTGCTAGCGTGTGAGATGACTGCAATTGTGCACTAGTTTGAACATTCTTTGGCATTGCCTTTCTTTGGGATTGGAATGAAAACTGACCTTTTCCAGTCCTGTGGCCACTGCTGAGATTTCCAGATTTGCTGGCATATTGAGTGCAGCACTTTCACAGCATCATCTTTTAGGATTTGAAATAGCTCAACTGGAATTCTATCACCTCCACTAGCTTTGTTCGTAGTAATACTTTCTAAGGCCCACTTGACTTCGAATTCCAGGATGTCTGGCTCTGGGTGAGTGATCACACCATCGTGGTTATCTGGGTCATTAAAATTTTTTTTGTATAGTTCTTCTGTGTATTCTTGCCACCTCTTCTTAATATCTTCTGCTTCTGTTAGGTACATACTATTTCTCTCCTTTATTGTGCCCATCTTTGCATGAAATGTTCCCTTGGTATCTTTAATTTCCTTGAAGAGATCTCTGGTCTTCCCCATTCTATTGTTTTCCTTTGTTTCTTTGCATTGATCACTGAGGAAGACTTTCTTATCTCTCCTTGCTCTGCTTTGGACTCTGCATTCAGATGGGTACATCTTTCATTTTCTCCTTTGCCTTTTTTTTCCTCTTTTTTTCTCAGCTATTTGTAAGGCATCCTCAGACAAA
This sequence comes from Bos indicus x Bos taurus, assembly GCF_003369695.1. Taxonomy (NCBI): domain Eukaryota; kingdom Metazoa; phylum Chordata; class Mammalia; order Artiodactyla; family Bovidae; genus Bos; species Bos indicus x Bos taurus. The sequence goes on along the minus strand of NW_020867537.1, from coordinate 21,185 downwards.
CATTTTTCCTTTTTGCATTTCTTTTTCTTGGGGATGGTCTTGATCACTGCCTCCTGTACAATGTCACGAACCTCTGTCCATAGTTCTTCAGGCATTCTGTCTATCAGATCTAATCCCTTGAATCTATTTGTCATTTCCACTGTATAATCACAAGGGATTTGATTTAGGTCACACCTGAATGGTCTAGTGGTTTTCCCTACTTTCTTCAATTTAAGTCTGAATTTGGCAATAAGGAGTTCATGATCTGAACCACAGTCAGCTCCCGGTCTTGTTTTTGCTGACTGTATAGAGCTTCTCGATCTTTGGCTGCAAAGAATATAATCAGTCTGGTCAGTATTGACCATCTAGTGATGTCCATGTGTAGAGTCTTCTCTTGTGTTGTTGGAAGAGGGTGTTTGCTATGACCAGTGCATTTTCTTGGCAAAACTCTATTAGCCTTTGCCCTGCTTCATTTTGTACTCCAAGGCCAAATTTTCCTGTTACTCCAGGTATCTCTTGACTTCCTTCTTTTGCATTCCAGTCCCCTATGATGAAAAGGACATCTTTTCTTTGGAGTTAGTTCTAGAAGTTCTTATAGGTCGTCGTAGAACTGTTGAACTTCCACTTCTTCAGCATTAGTGGTTGGGGCATAGACTTGGATTACTGTGATATTGAATGGTTTGCCTTGGAAACGAGCAGAGATCGTTCTGTCATTTTTGAGATTGCACCCAAGTACTGCATTTCAGACGCTTTTGTTGACTATGAGGGCTACTCCATTTCTTCTAAGGGGTTCTTGCCCACAATAGTAGATACAATGGTCATCTGAATTAAATTCACCCATTCCATTCCATTTTAGTTCACTGATTCCTAAAATGTCGATGTTCGCTCTTGCCATCTCCTGTTTGACCACTTCCAATTTACCTTGATTCATGGCCCTAACATTCCAGGTTCCTATGCAATATTGTTCTTTACAGCATCAGACTTTACTTCCATCACCAGTCATATCCACAACTGGGCATTGTTTTCGCTTTGGCTACTACTGAGGTAGTTTGCCATTCCCTTCTCCAGTGGTACTTTTAAACAGATGCTATCTAATCTGGGGCCATTAATTAGGAGCCCAGATCATTCTTTTTCAAGGGGTGGGAGGCAAGGAATAGAGCCTTTCTTTGGAATGCCAGCACACTAAAAAGATCATGGACTTGTGTCCAAAGAACCATCTTACCTGGTTTTGGAAAGCCCAGATCATTCTACTAGTGATTTTTGATTGAAATAGGATATTTCTTTGGGACTGAGCAATGAGTGGGCTTTAGAATTTCAACCCTAGTGTGCACAGAAATTACCATGAGCCTTTGATCATGTTGCAATAGTCATATGAGAATTCCATGGCTTCTAACACCCCTGGGAAACTATTGTGTGTGTGTGCTCAGTCACGTCCGACTCTTTGAGAGTCCATGGACTATAGCCTACCAGGCTCCTCTTGTCCATGGAATTTTTCAGGCAAAGATATTGGAATGGTTTGCCATTTTCCTTCTCTAGAGGATCTTCTCAACCCAGTGATGAAAAGTGCACCTGCATCTCTTGCATCAACTGCATTGGCAGGTTGATTATTTACCACTAGCGCTACCTGGGAAGCCTGTTGCAGCTCCTGGGAAACTGCTGGTTTATTGCTAAAAGTAAGTAACTCACTCAGTTGTTCACTTGCATCAGACTCTTTTGCCACTCCGTGGACTGTATCCCACCAGGCTCCTCTGTCTGTGGGATTCTCTAGGCAAGAATACTAGAGTGGGTAGCTATTCCCTTCTCCAGGGGACCTTCCCAACACAGAGATTGAACCTGCGTCTCCTGCATTGCAGGCAGATTTTTTACCACGTGAGCCACCAGGAAAGCCCAGCTGACCCCTATTGGAACCAATCTTAAATATGTGTTTGAATATTTACCTTAGCTGTGTTTGAAAGCTTCAGACCTTTTTCAAGAACATACAATATCTCTTTTTGAATAAAACCTTCTATTCTGTTGCGTCAATGTGATGTGCTCAGAAATAGGATGCTCCAGATGGCAGCAGTCTTTGGAACACGATGGTTGACACAGGTGACATTGTAAGAGTCAAGATTTTGAAAGGGGACCTTTGGAAATCTCCCAGATTACATAGCTCACTGGGAACCTACCATATGGAATTTATGAGCCTCTGTCCTACACAGATGTTTTCCAGCTGGGATAGCTGTGACAAGGAAATGCACCCAAATGCTCCTAATGGACAGATATCTGCACACACACACTCACTCACTCACTCCTACAGACACAGAGCTTTTGAAGAATTGAAAATATTTGGATGGCTTAAAAACACCCATTGCTTAAAATTAAAACTTCCATCATCAGTCACCACTGGTTCATCTTTTATTTGAAATACTAAGAAAGTTGGAGACAATTTTGTATTTAATGCTATTTATTTATTTTTAAATTTTTATTGGAGTATAACTGTTTTACAATGTTGTTAATTTCAGGTGTACAGCAGAGTGATTCAGTTATATATATTCTTCTTTTTCAGTCTTTACGCATATAGGTTAGTGCAGAATACTGAATAGAGTTCCCTGTGCTATACTTACCATAGATCCTTGTTGATTACGTATTATATATATAGGTGTGTGTGTATGTTAATCCCAAGCTCCTAATTTAGTTGATGAGCAGACATAAGGAAAACTCTACTTCTTGTCAGCATCAAATCCCCCATCATCTGTGAGAGTCTTTGAGACTAATGAATTAATTTCAATTGCAACCAAGTCAGTGGGTTTCCCAGATGACTCAATGGTAAAGAATTCACCTGCCCATGCAGGAGACATGGGTTCCATCCTCAGGTCGGGAAGATTCTGTGGAAGAGGGCATGGCAACCCACTCCAGTATTCTTGCCTAGAAAATTCCATGGACAGAGGAGCCTAGTGGGCTACAGTCCATGGGGTCACAAAGAGTCAGACACAGTTGAGCTCGCACACAACTGGTCAACGTCATCCTTGAAGTTGTTTCGATAGTAGCTTCTGTTTGCACAGTATCTTAAGAATACCAGTAAGGTAGCCTCTAACTTCTGGAGCTTTCGACATTTAGCCACCAGAGGCTGCTCTGAGATCATTATCCTCCTTGCTGTCTTGGTCCAATCCCAATGGGGAGACTTGTAAAGACAGGTTTGGCTTCCATTGTTCTGAATTGTTCTCACTCAGCACAATTTCCTGGTGGCCAGCTGTTGGTGTAGGTGATTACTGACAGTAAAGAAGAGACACTAAGGAAGACAAAAACTCTGCATTACTGTTTCATCTTTCTATTTTTAAACTCTTTTTTATATATTCAGAAAATCTTGTTCTTTTTCAAGTAAAAGAGAACTGGGCAAGGCTTTCCTACTGACTTTTGCTAATTTTTCATCATTTCCCCCCGTTACCATCTTTTCAAAGTAGGTTTCTGAAGATTTAAAAAAAAACTTTATTCCACAATACTTACTTCCATGTGGTTTCTATTCTACATTTTTACCAGCATTTTATAGTGGCTTTCATGCTGTTCCATCTGTTTTATTTTTTAAATCTTTGTCTTTCTCCTGTAAGTCATTTTCTTTATCTAACAGAACAAACCAAAAATTAAACATTGGTGTATCTGTCATTTAGTAAGATGATTAAAAATGGTTTTGGTGCCTGTAATGTATGTTGTCTGTAATCTCAGACAACTGAGCACTGATTTCAGTTGTTAATTGAAGAATGACACTAGTTTCTTCATGTAAAATTGCTTTCAGTCTTCTTGAGGAAAGGCCCAATTGTGGTAGACAACCATCAGCCTGTGGAGAGCAACGGTTTTATGTCATCTTTACCTGTCACCCTAATTAGTATACTCCCATGAGAATACGTTACTACACAAAGATGTAAGGTTTTACAGCCAGCACAAATACCAAATTAATAGTTCTGTGGCAGGCAAAGTCATCAGTACATAGATGATCTGGACAATTTCAACACCACAGTTCTTTAATACTAGACTCTCTTGGGGGCGGGGGCACAAAATTCTATGTCTGATTGAAAAGGGTGTCATTTAAGTATGTGTCTTCTCACATTTAAGTATGTGCTTCACTTTCTATAGATTACAGAGAAGAACTTACTACACTGAAGGAAAATGAATACGTATTTTATTAATTTCTATTTTTAGTAACAGATGAAAGTTTCAAGATTTCTTTTGCTCTGAAAAGAAATTCTTGCAATACCAGGTGACATTCCTGAATGTTTGGTGCCATTGAATATTCATAGAAATGTTTGCTATTTCCCTTCTATGTAATCATAATCGTAGAGATCCTTACTTAATAAATTCACGACTAACAAAGGATACATCGTTACTTATATTTTCAGGTAGAATAATGACAGCCACCAGATGTAAACTGGGGCCAATTTCACTAAATGTTTTGCATCTTGTCTCAACTCGGGAGAGAACCAAAAGTTTTTTGCTCACAAGTAGAGCCTTATTAAACCGTTATGATTTAATGTGGCATGTTTTTCTCTCAATTTGCATGCCTGACAGTCGACTTCCTAAATGTTACATTCAGGCTGAGCCGCGGAAGAAAAAGAGACCCAGTGAAGTAGCATTAGGTCAGCTTTGTGGGTTGCATTAGCGGCCTGTCTGAACAAAGACGAGGGACTTAGCCACAGAAAACCATCACGTGGCCCTGGGCCTTGGGCGCCTTGCAAATGCATTGCATGACTCATTATTAAACAAGCCGAGAACAGACAAATTCCAGGCAAGTGAAACATCCACTGATTCAGCGGCAGTTAGGTGGGTCGTGTGATATTTGTCTTCTTGGCTTTTCCTGTACGAACTCCCACGCCATCTTTCAATCCGTCTTGAACACCACATGTCAAAGGCACAGAGCAGCTGTATTAAGATAAAATTGTGAGCATTAAAGACAGGCACTTAAATTAGTATAACCCTAAGGCCAGGTAGACTTCACTAAATTGCACAGGCTTTAAAATACCAGCACTCAATTAGAAAAAAAAAATGTATCCATAGCAACCTCTTTGTCAAGGGAATACTTACCTGAAAGGATACACATCTTTTCAGAGAAACAGGGAGAAATAAAACCATATCTGTTAACTGTGGATGATATTATTTGGATCTAAATTTAATTAGGGGCATGATTCAGGAGAAGGGGCTTTTAAGAAAGTTATACAAAGTAGGTGCTTATTTCTAGTAGAACGTGTTTTCATGTCTTCTTTATCACCAAAGCATTCTTACTTATGGGATTATTTAATTAAAATGCCATGAAATAATTTTAGGTTTCAGATATTTAAGAAGAAATGGCAGTGCTCCTCTTCTTCCTGGCCATAGCATGCCTACCATTTTTAGACAGACCTTTCATTGAGTATCATTGGAAAAGACTCTGATGCTGGGAGGATTGGGGGCAGGAGGAGAAGGGGACGACAGAGGATGAGATGGCTGGATGGCATCACTGACTCGATGGACGTGAGTCTCAGTGAACTCTGGGAGTTGGTGATGGATAGGGAGGCCTGGCATGCTGCGATTCATGGGGTGGCAAAGAGTTGGACATGACTGAGCAACTGATCTGATCTGATCTGATCTTCATTGAGCATCCACAGTGGATATTTGCCTGAGGTTTTGGCTACATCTGGATCTTTGGTGGTCATTTCATGGGTATTTGTAGAGAGGACACAAGATCATGTAAAAGTCTACAATCTTTCTGTTGTGAGGTGACCTGACTTAAGCCATCCTGTTTCCAAAAGGCTCTCTCTCATGAAGTAGCCTTTTACTGGGTCACGTTGTATGACATCAGTTGCGAGGAGAAGCCAATGGGCCTTTTGATCATCTCTGGTGACAAAGTGACATAAGGAAAAGGGGTGCTGTAGAAATGAGAGCCTGCTAACTTCACCTTCTCCTGTCTCCTTGGGGAAGGAGGGTCAGGAAGGAAAAACTTCCTGTATTCTCTTAGGGGCCTGTGAATTAAACTAGCAAAAGCCAGATTAACAGGATAAACCACACCCAGTGTTAACAGTATTTATGTGCACTGGAGTTCAGAGCAAAGGAGTAAAACTCAAAGACGGAGCAGACTTGAGGGCTTATGTACTCTTATTACAAGGAAAAGAGGATATGGGCTTCAAGGAACAATAAAATATAAGGAAGTGGCTGAGAGATATATATAGAGGAACTCATAGAAGATAAGGGCTGTTTTACTGCAGTCTGTTTATGCAAACTCATCTTGGTGTTGACACCCTGTTTTCCATGATAAGAGTCGCTCTTCTCTGCATCAGGATTGGAAGAGAGGGTAGAGACCTTACTCAAAGGGAACTTTATGCCCTGATGTTAGACAGATAAGACGGGGGCAGAGAACTCTGCCTACATCTGTTGGTTCTCAATTGTCTTTAACTCAAAATAATTCTGATAGTAAAGTGGTATATTTGGTGGTGGCCTATTTTGATCTGCTTCAGAAGGTAAACACATCAAGCCTGGAGCCTGCAATAGCCAGTGTCATTCAGGGCTGGTTTCGTAAGCAGCAATACAATCATGAAAGGCCTGAGCTTGGTTTAATGATCTGTGGCTGCCTTCCAGGAAAACTTTATTTATGGACACTGAATATGGGTTTCCTATACTTTTCACCTGACAGGAAATAGAATTCTTTTTATTTTCTTTTCAACCATTTGAAAATGTAGAAAGCCATCCTCAACCATTGGACCATACAAGAATAGGTAGACTGTGGCCTGAGGGCAGGAGTTTGGAGAGGATGCTGACCTAGAGAAAGTGAAAGTCACTCAGTTGTGTCCCACTCTTTCCACGGACTAGTCCATGGAATTCTCCAGGCCAGAATAATGGAGTGGGAAGCCTTTCCCTTCATCAGAGCATCTTCCCAACCCGGGGATCGAACCCAGGTCTCCTGTATTGCAGGTAGATTCCTTATCAGCTGAGCCACAAGGGAAGCCCAAGAATACTGGAATGGTTAGCCTATCCCTTCTCCAGTGGATCTTCCTACCCCAGGAATCAAATCGGGTCTCCTGCATTGCAGACGGATTCTTTACCAACTGAGCTATGAGGGAAGCCCTTGACCTAGAGAAGTGGTTCCCAAACCAGCAGCATCAGCAGCACATGGCAACTAGTCAGAAATGCAAATTTCCAGGCCCCACCTCAGACTTGCTGAAACTCTGAGGTGGGGCTGGGTAATTGTGCTTTATTAATAACAATCCCTCAAAGGGATTCTGATGCCTATTTGAATTTGAGAACCTCTGATCTAGACCTCTGGTTCCCGACTGCTCAGTCTAATTCCCTCAGGGAGCTTTTGAACCATCTCCCTGCCCAAGCCCAGCCCAGATCAATTAAATCAGAGTCTCTGCAAGTGAGACCCAGTCACCAATATCTTTTATTTTTTTAGTGAAGTATAGTTGATTTACAATTTTGTGTTAATTACTGCAGTATGGCAAAGTGATTCAATTATATATATACATATATACATATATATATATATATATATATATATATATATATATGCATTCTTTGTTTATATTTTCCATTACGGTTTATCATTGTTGTTGTTGTTCAGCCACTGAGTTGTGTTTGACTCTTTGTGATGCCATGGACTATAGCACACCAGGCTTCCTCTTCCTTCACCATCTCCTGGAGTTTGCTCAAACTCACGTTCATTGAGTCAGTAATGTCATCCAACCATCTCATCCTCTACTGTCCCCTTCTCCTCCTGCCCTCAGTCTTTCCTAGCATCAGGGTCTTTTCCAATGGGTTGGCTCTTTGGAGGTGGCCAAAGTATTGGAGCTTCAGCTTCAGCATCAGTTCTCCCAATAAATATTCAGGGTTGATTTCCTTTAGGATTGACTGGTTTGATCTCCTTGCTGTCCAAGGGACTCTCAAGGGTCTTCTCCAGCACCACAATTCAGTTCAGTCACTCAGTCGTGTCTGACTCTTTGCAACCCCATGAATTGCAGCACGCCAGGCCTCCCTGTCCACAATTAGAAATCATTAATTCTTTGGCACTCAGCCTTTGTTATGGTTTATCCTAGGATACTGAATATAGTTCCTTGGGCTATAGAGTAGGTCCTTGGTGTTTATCCATCCAATATATAAAACATCTGCTAAACCCAACCTCCCAGTCCATCCCTCTCCCGACCCCCTCCAACTTGGCAAAACACTGGTCTGTTTTCTATACCTGTAATTCTGTTTCTGTTCAGTAGATAAGTTCCTTTGTGTCATCTTTTAAATTCTACATATAAGAGATATCATACGGTATTTGTATGTCCATAGCAGCACTATTCACAATAGCCAAGACATGGAAACAACATAAATGTTCATCAACAGATGAATGGATAAAAAAGAAGTGGTACATATATACAGTGGAATATTACTCAGCCATAAAAAGGAATGAAATAATGCCATTTGCAGCAACATGGATGCAAATAGAGATTATCTTACTTGTGAAGTAAATCAGAAAGAGAAAGACAAATACAATATAACTTATATGTGAAATCTAAAATAAGGCACAGATGAATTTATTCACAAAACAGAATCACAATGTGATTTCCATGGGCAGACAAGGCAATTCATGCTTTCATTGTTGAATTAAAGACACTGAAGTTCAGAGAGTTTGACTTGCCTGAGATACACAAGAAACAGGCATGGTGTAGTCCACTTACACTTTTTTAGATGTGTGAGCATTAAAATAGAATATTTGGTAATGGGATGTATTTGCCCACAGCTTCAGGGATCCTATTGTCTTTTATTAGTTGCACTGATTAATTTAAAAACACATCTGAAGACATGCCATCAATAAAATTAAAACTGGTTCCAGAAACTATAATTGGAAGAAATAAGGTGCATAGGCATAGGGCAGGCCCATGTGCAAGCACTTTGGGGCGGAGGCCAGACCTCCGAGATTCAGAGAGAGGGCAAGCTCTGAGCGCTTCTGAAGGTCATTTGGAGCTACCTGTCACTGTTTCTGAGCCACTGTTTCCTAGTCCATATCTGGAATGCACAAGTAAGTTACAGTCTGGAATGTCATCAGTGATAGTGAGAAACCAACATTTGCACACTTGTGATGAGTTTGTTTTGTTTTGTTTTACTTTAAAGGACTCCTCTGCCTTGGATGTTTTGAAAGGCAACTTTTTATTAAACTAAGTATGGTTGATTTACAATGCAGTGTTAAGTTTAGGTAGACAGCAAAGTAATTCAGATGTATTTTTTTCAGAGTATTTTCCATTATAGGTTATTACAAGATACTGAATATTGTTCCCTGTGTTATATAGTAAATCCTTGTTGCTTATCTATTTTATATGTAGTAGTGTGTATCTGTTAATTCCATAGTCCTAACTTATCCTTCCCTTCTCTTTCCCCTTAGGTAACCATAAGTTTGTTTTCTATGTCTGTGACTCTCCTGTTTTGTCTAAAGGTTCATTTGTCTTTATTTTTAGATTCCACATGTAAGTCATATGGTATACTATTTGTCTCTGTCTGGCTTAATATAATAATCTCTGGAAAAAGAAATGGCAACCCATTCCAGTATTCTTGCCTAGGAAATCCCATGGACAGAGAAGCCTGGAAGGCTACAGTCCATGGGGTCTCAAGAGTTGGACATGACTTAGCAACTAAACCACCACCAGTTTATCTATTAAAAAAAATAATTTATTGGTCTATCCATGTTGCTCCATATGGCATTGTTTCATTATTTTTTATGGCTGAGTAACATTCTATTGTATACAGGTACCACATCTTCTTTATCTATGTTGGGGGGAATTAGATTGCTTCCATGTCTTAGCTGTGGTAAATAGTGTGGCACCCCACTCAAGTACTCTTGCCTGGAAAATCCCATGGATGGAGGAGCCTGGAAGGCTGCAGTCCATGGGGTCGCTAAGAGTCGGGCACGACTGAGCGACTTCACTTTCACTTTTCACTTTGATGCATTGGAGAAGGAAATGGCAACCACTCCAGTGTTCTTGCCTGGAGAATCCCAGGGACGGGGGAGCCTGGTGGGCTGCCGTCTATATGCTCGCACAGAGTCAGACACGACTGAAGCGAGTTAGCATGCATGCATGCATGCATGCATGAACACTGGGGTACATGTATATTTTCAAATTAGAGTTTTCATCTTTTCTGGATATATGCCCAGGGATGGGATTGCTGGATCATACTGTAGCTCTATTTTTACTTTTTTTTTTTTTTAAAGAAACCTGTTTTCCATAGTGGCCACACTAATTTATATTCCTACCAATAATGTCAGAGTAATCTAAAGGGAATTTTCAATTGATGCATCCTTTGTTCTGATTTTCTCAGCAAAGGCTTCAGCATACCTGCACATTCCACAGAAGGAAGAACACAGGCTATGTACCCAAATTAGGGATGGAGAAAGTGAGGCACGGTAGAAACCAAGTCATATGATGTTTACAAGCGGAGTTACACAAGTGACCATTCAGTGTTTTCATTGTTTCAATAGTCATGTCATCATAATACAAGACATGATTTGTTGGTGTTTATTACATGCTGCATCCTCATAGTTCTCTGATTAAGAGCATGTTCTCAGGGGCTAGTCAGCCTAAGTGCATCAACAAGGATCTCTGCCTTCTTAGCTTTGTGACCTTGGCAAGACACTTCTCTTCTCTGTGCCTCAGTTTTCTCTCAGAAAGTGGGGATAGTAACATAAGTGCCTATACTCCTAGGGGCAAAGGAGAATTCAGCAGGCTTACAAGTACTTGGCATTACCATCTGAGCCACCAGGGAAGTCCAGTGAGTACTTGAAGTGAAGTCGCTCAGTCGTGTCTGACTCTTTGCGACCCCATGGACTGTAGCCTACCAGGCTCCTCTGTCCATGGGATTTTCGAGGCAAGAACACTGGAGTGGGTTGCCATTTCCTTCTCCAGGGGATCTTCCCGACCCAGGGATTGAACCTGGGTCTCCCGCATTGTAGGCAGACTCTTTACCGTCTGAGCCACCAGGGAAGCCCTTGTGTGTGTGTATGTAACTGATTCTCTTTCCTGTACACCTGAAAATAACACTCAGATTGTCACACTGAGTGAAGGTGAAAGTGAAAGTTACTCAGTCGTGTCCAACTCTTTGCGACCCCATGGACTATACAGTCCATGGAATTCTCCAGGCAAGAATACTGGAGTGGGTAGCCTTTCCCTTCTCCAAGGGATCTTCCCATCTCAGGGGTCGAACCCAGGGCTCCTGCATTGCGGGTGGATTCTTTACCAGCTGAGCCACCAGGGAAGCCCTTGTGAGTACTTAGTAAAAGTTAAATAACATTAACTGTAAACAAATCACTTCATTCAAACACAAGAACTTTGAGGGAGAATAAGCAGATGGGCCATATTCAGTTATTAAGTGTCAGAGTTGATATTTGGACTGAGGCTGTTTCCAGCATCAGTGCTCCTAGCCAGTGTGCTATACTGTGTTGAATGGGATTAATAAGCCAAGTATTTATAGGCAGTGGTTTTTTCCATGTGTAGCATAAGCTTTTTGGCTTTGTTCACATATCCCTGGACCTTCTTTCTTTGTGGACAATGGATATTACACTGCCTCCAGACTTCCTCCTCCCATAGGAGACTGAGGCAGAGGGGTGGCCCCTTCTCCCCACAGCTCCCCGTGACAGCCTTCTGTCATCTCAGTCAATGGTGACTTCATTTTTCTAGTTGTGTCAGCAAAGAAGTTGGAAGTCATCCTAGTCTCCTCTATCTGACACATTCACTCTGCAAATCACATTGGCTCGACCTTCACAATCACCATCAAGAGTCTAGCCAGGTCGTCCCCCCTCCACTGCCATACCCATCAAGTTCACCACCATCTCTTACCTCGTTGACCACAAGAGCATCCTCAAGGACTTTGCTTCTGCCGACAGGCTACCATCCTCTCATCAGTCACATTGAATGCTACAAAGTCAGCAGGCTGTCATCACTTCTTGGCTCCAAACCATCCAAGCCTCCCCATCTTTCTCCAAAGGAGACCCACAGCTCTTCCTATGATCTGCTGCTGCGTCACTTCAGTCATGTCTGACTCTGTGCAACCCCATAGACGGCAGGCCACCAGGCTCCCCCGTCCCTGGGATTCTCCAGGCAAGAACACTGGAGTGGGTTGCCATTTCCTCTGCCAATACATGAAAGTGAAAACTGAAAGTGAAGTCACTCAGTTGTGTCCGACTCTGATCTACTAGACCCAAAATGACCCGCAAACACTGCTCCCCCAACACAGTTACACATACTCACTCAGACACATTCCTAAAGCCCTAGTTCCTACTGTAGTGGGAAGGGGGACCCCTTCCAGACCCCAAGAGTGGGCTCTTGTCTAACACTCAGAAACAGATTATCTGAGGAGACACATGTGCTGACAAAGAAAGAGACATTACTGGGAAGGGGCACCCAGGTGGAGAGCAGCAGGATAAGGGAAACCATGAGGACTGCTCTGCCACATGGCCCAAAGTCTTGGATTTTATGGTGATAGGGTCAGTTTCTGACTGTCTCTGGACAATCATTCTGACTCAGGTTCCTTCCTGGTGGTGCGCACGTTGCTCAGCCAAGAGGGATGAGAGCAAAGAGGCTTCTAGGAGGTGGTAGGACACATGGCATCTCCCTTTGACCTTTCCTGAACTCTTCCAGTTGGTGGTGGCTTATTAGTACTATGTTCCTTACCAGGACCTCCTGCTGTAAAATAACTCACACAAATGGTTACTATGGAGCCTGAGCAGGCTGGACAATTTCAGTCCATGTTTCCCGGAACACTACTGCTTTCCCCCTTACCCACTCCAGCCACCACAGGCTCCTTGGCTTGGCTTTGCCCTGGCCTCAGAGCTTCTGCACTCAATGTTCCCTCTGCCTGGACAACTCTGCCCCATCCATAGTCATAGCTGAAAGTATTTCTTCCTTTCACTTCCTTAGAACTCTTCTCAAATATCACCCTGTAACATATCAACTTTCCTACACCACCCAACCAGCACTCCCTATCCGCCTTTCCCCATCACCATCAGAGCCACTTTACATTTATTTGTTGATTGATCTCTGTCTCCCTCCACTAGAAGATATGCTCGTGAGGGCAGCTTTCAGCCTGTCTGCACCTTTCTGCCTGCCCGTCCACCACTTGGAACAATGTCCGACACACAGTAGGCACTCAATAAATACTTGTTGAGTGGTTGTTTGGCCGTTTGAGCATAAGAAAGGTGTACCAGTGCATGTTTGTTAGCATAAGGTTGATGTGTGCCAACCTCAGCCTCTTTTCTTATAGGAGGTCCTTGTCTTTACACTTGAGAATTCTGGATGCCCTGAGAGTAATAAAAATCAATTCATAGAGTGCTACAGATACTATATGTTGCTAATGAAATCAATGGTTAAAGCATTGATTGTTAACTTTAACATGGTTAAAGTACAGATTGACTTTGAATAAGAAAAAAAATGCTTCGTGGACTGCATTCCTAACTATGGAAATGAATCACAGGAATGCATTCCATTGAGAAAGCCATTGGGGAATTCTGAATAGAGAAGGGAAACCTCATTCACACTTCTAAAGAAATAGCCATTAAATCTACCTACATCCTGCCCTTCATAGCACAACAGCAACATCTTTTTCCATGAGAGATCTCCACCAGTAGACATATATATGGGTTTTCCCCTAACTTCAAATGTTCAGATGAATACTGTCTAAATTTAGAGAACCATTGACGGTAAATACAAATCATGGAAGTGCTTCCTCCGTTTGTTTTCAAATGTGATGGTAAACTCCTAGCTTATCTTGAAGGCAGTATGACAGGTGGATCTGGACCAGGGTGGCAGCATTGTGCCAGGAAGAGCACAGGTTTTGGCACCAGAGAGGTGTGTTCCAAATTCCCATATACAACCGTAAACTGGCTTCATCTTCAAGAGGGTCTGATGCATCACTGGTCCATGACAGATGAGGGATCCTTTCATTTCCTCCCCTTTCCCTCAGCATAAATACTCATGACATAGCTTGTATCCACTTTTTAATTTAAGATTTAAAGACCTCTTGAGTGTTAAATCACTTCAGTCGTGTCCAACTCTTTTCGACCCCATAGACTGTAGCCTGCGAGGCTCCTCTGTCCATGGGATTCTCCAGGCAAGAATGCTGGAGTGGATGCCATGCCCTCCTTCAGGGGATCTTCCTAACCCAGGGATCAAACCTGTGTCTCTTATGTCTTCTGAATTGGCCACTAGTGCCACCTGGGAAGGCTGTAAGACCTCTTAGTGTGTGGTCTATCAGCTGGTTTTCAGTTCAGTTCAGTTCAGTCACTCAGTTGTGTTCGACTCTTTGCAACCCCATGAATCACAGCAGGCCAGGCCTCCCTGTCCATCACCAACTCCCGGAGTTCACCCAGATTCACGTCCATCGAGTTAGTGATGCCATCCAGCCATCTCATCCTCTGTCGTCCCCTTCTCCTCTTGCCCCCAATCCCTCCCAGCATCAGAGTCTTTTCCAATGAGTCAACTCTTCACATGAGGTGGCCAAAGTACTGGAGTTTTAGCTTTAGCATCATTCCTTCCAAAGAAATCCCAGGGCCGATCTCCTTCAGAATGGACTGGTTGGATCTCCTTGCAGTCCAAGGGACTCTCAAGCATCTTCTCCAACACCACAATTCAAAAGCATCAATTCTTCAGCACTCAGCCTTCACACTCCAACTCTCACATCCATACATGACCACTGGAAAAACCATAGCCTTGACTAGACGGACCTTTGTTGGCAAAGTAATGTCTCTGCTTTTCAATATGCTATCTAGATTGGTCATAACTTTCCTTCCAAGGAGTAAGCATCTTTTAATTTCATGGCTGCAGTCACCATCTGCAGTGATTTTGGAGCCCAAAAAATAAAGTCTGACACTGTTTCCACTGTTTCCCCATCTATTTCCCATGAAGTGATGGGACTAGATGCCATGATCTTCATTTTCTGAATGTTGAGCTTAAGCCAACTTTTTCACTCTCCTCTTTCACTTTCATCAAGAGGCTCTTCAGTTCCTCTTCACTTTCTGCCATAAGGGTGGTGTCATCTGCATCAGATCATATCAGTCGCTCAGTCGTGTCCGACTCTTTGCGACCCCATGAATCGCAGCACGCCAGGCCTCGCTGTCCATCACCAACTCCCGGAGTTCACTCAGACTCACATCCATCGAGTCAGTGATGCCATCCAGCCATCTCATCCTCTGTCGTCCTCTTCTCCTCTTGCCCCCAATCCCTCCCAGCATCAGAGTCTTTTCCAATGAGTCAACTCTTCGCATGAGGTGGCCAAAGTACTGGAGTTTCAGCTTTAGCAACATTCCTTCCAAAGAAATCCCAGGGCTGATCTCCTTCAGAATGGACTGGTTGGAACTCCTTGCAGTCCAAGGGACTCTCAAGAGTCTTCTCCAACACCACAGTCATCTGCATATCTGAGGTTATTGATATTTCTCCCGGCAATCTTGATTCCAGCTTGTGCTTCTTCCAGTCCAGCGTTTCTCATGATGTACTCTGCATAGAAGTTAAATAAGCAGGGTGACAATATACAGCCTTGACATACTCCTTTTTCTATTTGGAACCAGTCTGTTGTTCCATGTCCAGTTCTAACTGTTGCTTCCTGACCTGCATATAGGTTTCTCAAGAGACAGGTCAGGTGGTCTGATATTCCCATCTCTTGAAGAATGTTCCACAGTTTATTGTGATCCACACAGTCAAAGGCTTTAGCATAGTCAATAAAGCAGAAATAGATGTTTTTCTGGAACTCTCTTGTTTTTTCCATGATCCAGCAGATGTTGGCAATTTGATCTCTGGTTCCTCTGCCTTTTCTAAAACCAGCTAGACCATCTGGAAGTTCATGGTTCACATATTGCTGAAGCCTGGCTTGGAGAATTCTGAGCATTACTTTACTAGCGTGTGAGATGAGTGCAATTGTGCAGTAGTTTGAGCATTCTTTGGCATTGCCTTTCTTTGGGATTGGAAGGAAAACGGACCTTTTCCAGTCCTGTGGCCACTGCTGAATTTTCCAAATTTGCTGGCATATTGAGTGCAGCACTTTCACAGCATCACCTTTCAGGATTTGAAAGAGCTCAACTGGAATTCCATCACCTCCACTAGCTTTGTTCTTAGTGATGCTTTCTAAGGCCCACTTGACTTCACATTCCAGGATGTCTGGCTCTAGGTGAGTGATCACACCATCGTGATTATCTGAGTTGTAAATTTTAAATTCCTTTAATTAGGTTAGATTAATTTGCCAGGTTGAAGAGAAGTGTCACCAGTAGGTTGGTTTCTAAAAGATGCCCATAACAAAATGATCTTTTCCCCTCATAGAGACAGTTTAGGAGAAATATCAGTAAGTCTTTTTGATACAACATAGATAATACTACAAACAGGAGTATAGCTATCTTGTTCTTTATATGATGTTATTTAAGTCACTCCCATTAAAATGATTTCAAATAACAACACTGTTTACAAAATAGGCACTATAGGTCCTTCTTTTTGTAAATTAATAAGTTAAAGGAGAATATAATGAAGCCCCATTTGAATGCAGTTTCTTGAACATTTAGAGCTCTTTAATAAATATGGAGAAAGCTAAGGCACTGATACTCAATTTTTTTTCTTGCTACAGCTCAATATGTTTATCCTGCATCAGAGGACGAGTATAGGAAAGGCTATCTCAGTACGTGTGACTTTTCATAAGTGGTTTCCAGCAGAGGAAAACCTCGTGATAAGCTGTCTAGTTATAAAGAAATAAGGGCAAATATTATTTCCTTGGCTATTAAAATAGAGTAAAAAGATACCCTGATCTGTGTCTAGCAAAGGAAAGAGATATGTAAACCATGATTCTTAAGTAGTTTTCATCTTTACCATCATCTTGAAGCCAGTGTTGATATTATATGTGAAGTGGGAGAGGGCTTTCATCAGTCAGAAAGCAATACAGCAATTTTAGCCATCTTTCTGTGCATCTGAGAAGTGCCAATCTAAAGGATAATGCATTGTCTTTGTACAAGCAAGGAGCGCAAATCCTGCTCAAAGCTTCTTTTGATTAAAATTTCTATTCGCCTTCTCTCCATGTGATTATCGATGAACCAGCCTGATTTGCCTGCTTCTAACATATGCAAACTGAGATCTGATTCACAAACTTAATTTTTTTTTAAATCTCTAAGGTTAATTTAAGAATCAGCCTCTGGCATTAAGATGTTAAAGGTTTGAGAGACTAATCCTTTTCATATATGAGACAAGTAAGAAATCATTTTCATGTATAAGAAAAATAGCAGATAAAAGAATAAGGAATAAAATGGTAATAATACGAAGAACAGTAACCAGATATTCCTAGCCATACTTAAGCCCACAAAAAAAAAAAAAAGGATTTAAATTGAGTGATGCCAATTAGGAGTAAGAAGAAAATGGGGGTTTTAATTAGCCTAATGAATTATTTAGGCATCTGAGTTATAGAATCTTCATTCCTGGAGCTCAAGAAGAATGTTAGTTGAAAACAGTTTGGAATAGGGGTAATATATTTGATTCTTGCTACACGTGGCAAATCAGTCATAAACTCTGAGCACATTAAATCTGCAGTGGGAGAAAGAGGAAATGGCAATCAGATCTTATGCGCATCATATGATGACATTGCACCTGGGGTTCAGAATTGGCCAGAGGGTGCGTAACTTCTCTAAAGCTTTACTCTGACTCTGGTCAACTACGGGCTGCTGCTGCTGCTAAGTCACTTCAGTCGTGTCCGACTCTGTGCGACCCCATAGACGGCAGCCCACCAGGCTCCACCATCCCTGGGATTCTCCAGGCAAGAACACTGGAGTGGGTTGCCATTTCCTTCTCCAATGCATCAAAGTGAAAAGTGAAAGTGAAGACGCTCAGTCATGCCTGACTCTTAGTGACCCCATGGACCGCAGCCTACCAGGCTCCTCCGTCCATGGGATTTTCCAGGCAAGAGTACTGGAGTGGATTTCCATTGCCTTCTCCCCAACTATGGGCTAATCATAAAATATTGTTAGTTTACAGGAAGTGAATTTGAGGACAAGAAATTGAGTTAATAACCAGAGTATCTTTTTGTTTATTTTTAATTAGTTTTAATTTTTATTAAAGTAAGACATATTCAAAGTATAAATATATTAAAGACTTTAAGTGAAAAACAGCAATTCCTACCCCATCCCACTCTTTTCTAGGAGTAATCACTTTCAATTTGTAAATTTCCTTGGTATGTACTTTCACATTTTCCATTATGTGCTTTTACTATTTCTTGGTTTATGAATTTTAGACATTAACATCCTACATACATCAAAAGTGAATTACCTCTCTTATACATCCCCACCCCAGTCCCTCCTAATATAATCATTTCAGGTAGGGATTTGTGTTCATCTAGTAACACAAATTCCAAAACATTGGCTCAAACAAATTCGCAGTTTATTTTTCTCACAGAATATGAAGTTCAGGGCTCATTAGGAGACTCCCAAGATGCAATCAGCAATCCAAGATCCTTCTATCTTTCCTGTTTTCCACGTTTCCCATCTATTGCATCCTCATGTTTACAGAATGGTTCCCCTATGTCAAGCATTGCAGTCCTACTCCTGGTGAGGAAGTCTTGGAAGGGCAAAGGGCATACAGTGTGTGTTTCCTTTAAGGAATTTTCCCAGACGTCTTACACAGCCGCTTCTATTAAAATTCCATAGGCCCTAAAAGTTTCACATGACCACTCACACCTGCAAGGGAGGCTGGGAAATGTTCTTCAGCTGAACACATTTCTGGCCCCAAATACACTGAACTTCTGTTGGAAAGAAACAAGGAGAAGATGAATATTGGATTGATTTCCAGTAGTCCCTGCCACATGTAATGCTGTGCTTCCTTTTTTGAGCATTCTTTCGTTTATCCTAGAGTTAATAATGGCCTCACCTTTAGCTTAGATTATAGATACCTGTTGATCTTCAATGTGATCTATCAGTGTCATTTTCTTCCCTGGTAACCTACCTCCAAGAGTCTTCCATCCTCCTAGTACAGTTTATTTACTTATCTATTTTTAAATGTTTGTTTTCTTTGGCTCTACCAGGTCTTCCTAGGTGGTTCAGTGGTAAAGAATCTGCCTTCCAGGTTTGATCCCTGGGTTGGGAAGATTCCCTGGAGGAGGAAATGGCTACCTACTCCAGTATTCTTGCCTGGAGAATCCCATAAACAGGGAAGCTTGGAGGGCTACAGTCCATGGGGTCATAAAGATTCGGACACAACTTTTAAACTGACCACCCCCCCACACACACACACACACTCCAGTCTTAGTTGCAGCACAATTCCGAGAACCATTTTCATTGACTAATTGATCCTATCCTCTGTACTAGTTGTTAGAAGGGATATACAACAGGATCTTCATCTTTGTTGCAGCATGCAGGATCTTTACTTGTGGCAAGTGAACTCTTGGTTGCAACATGTAAGATCTAGTTCCTTTACTAGAAATAGAACCTGGGCCCCTGCATTGGGAGTGCTGAGTCTTAGCCACGGGGCCACCAGCCACCAGGGAAGTCCCCTCCTGGTACAGTTTAGCACTGGGCTTTCGAGGCCGGTGCATCTATCCTCCTAGACTTTATTGTCTTTGTGTGGTTTCTGTCTTCTGAGTCCCATTGTCTTATTTTTCTTGGTTATTTCCCTCCTTGGGTGAAAATGTATCTTGGAGTAGATTCCAATGAAAGAATACATGGTATGCAAAAATGTTGAGTCTTTCTATGAAAATAACTGCATTCTATCCTGACATTTGATGAATAGTATAACTTGGTATACAATCATCCGTGGCAAATCATTTTATTGCAGATTTTATAGCCTTACTTTCTACTGTTGCAGTTGATACTGTATAAAAATGTATTAGCAAAATTTAATTATTTAGAAAGAAAGAGGGCCCTTCTATATTAGTGGTTCTATTTATTTTTAAAATTAATTAATTTATTTTAATTGGAGGCTATTACTTTAGGATATTGTAGTGGTTTTTGCCAAACATTGACATGAATCAGCCATGGGTGTACATGTGTTCCCCATCTTGGACCCCCCTCCCACCTCCCTCCCCATCCCATCCCTCAGGGTCATCCCACTTCTCCGGCCCTGAGCACCTGTCTCATGCATCAAACCTGGACTTTAAAAATTGATTATACATTATTAGCAACAATTCCAAGAACATTTTTTATTGACTAATTGATCCTATCCTCTGTACTAGTTGTTAGAAGGGATATACAACAGTCCCTTGGCTAGGCTATAGTACAGTTATTCAGTGAAACGAATCTAGGTGTTGCTATGAAGGTATTTTGTAGACTTAGGTAACATGTATATATGGTTTGACTTTAAGTAAAGGAGATTATCTTTGATAGTGTTGCTGGGCTTCGTCCAATCAGTTGAAGGCTGTAAGAGCAAAACTGAGGTTTCTCCGAGGAAGAAGAAATTTTGCCTGAAAACTGTAAATTCAGCTCCTGTCCACGTGCCCTAAATGTCAGACTTACCAGTACTCAATCATGTAAGTCTAGTACTTGTAATACATTTTAATATATATGTTAAATATCCCATTGGTTCTGATTCACTGGAGAACTCAGACTGATTAGGACCTCAATGACCTCAGTAACTAGAAAAGGGGTTAATAAGACAAGTCAAAAATACTCTATTACAATAATTTTTCTCTTACAAATTTAAATGTAAGATTATAGTTTTTTAAAAAAAGTAGATGATTGAGAAATTGAAGAATTACTCTTGAGAAGATATGATGTTGACATGAGGCAGAAGGTTGAGTGGGAGTGTAGAGAATTTTTGACAGTGGGAGGGTTACACAAAAACCATTGCTACATTCATACATAAATCTTTATCAGATCACTAAGAGGAAGATAATGACGGATCAGTCTTATTTAATCACCAAAAACTAAACTGTCAAAATAGTTCACTCTAACAGCATAGAATTATTAAATGGTAAGTTATACTTAAAATTTAAGATAACATGGATTGCTTTAACTCGTTAATTTTCAGTGATGAAATATCAAAAGCTCATTTATTCAAAAGCTTGACTGGTGACTATCTGAAAGTCTGCCCTTTAGGATACATTCTCCAAAAATTCCTCATGGTGTCTTATTCTGTTCTGTATCCACAGATTTCTCCCTTTCTTTTCAGCCTGTCATCCAAATTCATGCTGTAGCAATAGTTGCAAAAACTTTCCCATATATGTTTTCATTTGTCTTAGTCCATTTGAACTGCTGTAAGAAAGTACCATAGAGTTGGTGGTTTATA